>NC_137460.1:185648572-185831723 GCF_964235325.1 Thermobia domestica | reverse complement strand
CCTTCAAGCCTGAGTCGAATCGACCATTCAGTTTTCTTAGTCGGTTACAAAAAGTGCATTCGCCGAGATTTTTAGCCCTTAGTACCTGAAGGCGACTATAAGGCTGGAATCTCACTAAGGGCTGGGAGAACCTCCCAATGTTAAGGATCTTATACTCCTATTACCGTTCCTAAGCGGTTAGTGTACGCACCTTTGGCGTGGGAGACCCGGCTTCGATTACCGGCAGGAGCTCATGTGGTTCGGATTCCACGTTACTCAGTAGGTCCACGTCTTATATAGTCTCGCTGTTGAACAGGATGTTAAAATCAAATCAATTCTTATTACCGTTCACTAAACGTTTAAGAAATAGCTTGTAAATGCATTTTAAAAATAACTTTTTCTTAGAAGTGTGAATAATTTCAGTTTTCTGTGGATAATTTTTTCATGCATTGTCAGATAAAATCAATTTGTAACATATAATTTCAAATAAATATTTGGGGGGCAAGACAAGATTTGGGGAAGCGGTACCCCCTTAGCTACGTCCCTGCTACAAGAATATTATTAAAATGTAACTCTAATAGCATAAACCGAATATTAAATTGCTAATCTGCTCATTGTCCATTACTTTTCAACAAGAAATATAAAATTTTAGAGTACGGTGAATCATATTTTAATGATTATCATAGAATACTTCAAACTTTTCGAAAACCTTACTTAGTTAAGCACCTGGTTAACATTGTTCACATTTTTTTCTATCTCGTTTAATGACTCATCACTGTCACTTTGTTCTAAGGATATAAATTCAAAATCACTGTCATCAACGTGGTAACAATTGTGACATATGAAGAGAATTTGGCGAAAGTGGAATATTTGTCGCATGGCTTCTGGGAATGCTGACTCATGAATTAAACGTTTACAGTCAAAACATTCCAATAAATTTTGGTGATTATTGCTGTTACATGCAAAGCACTTCGAGGATAATGTAGTAGCTCCGCCATCAAATTCCAGTTTCCTCCGTGGGGCCTCGTTTGGACGTTGATGGTTGCTGCAAACTTAAACTGACAACGCTTTTTTTTCTTCTCTTTGTTTCTTTCTTCGCACTTCATCATGCTGCTCTTTCTTCTTCTCAGTTTTCTTTTGGCAAATCATTTTAAACTTTTCAGATGTTATAGCGCATGCCATTTTTCTAACATTATGCTTTCCTTTCCTTTTTTGGTGTGTCTGGCCAGGGTAGAAAGTCATTTATAGTTGAATGCTTGCTGGAATGAGAGATAGGTGGTCTTATATAGACCACAGAATCTTCTTTTGAATGGAATGCAGTTCTTTGAAAAAAAGATTTGATTCATCCAATAGATCTTCCTCTTGTAAATCATTGTTTGTTTGACCCTTTTTGTTACATCATGCGACTGAGGTCTACTTTCTACAGTTTGATTGTCCATGACTTCCTGGTCTCCTTTGTTCAAATGCGGCCATAAGTTAGAGAAAACTCTGATATATTCGTCTGTATCTGGGTCATTTGGAATATCTTCGTCAAATTGTCGAAATTTTTCGATAGTTGCGGCCCAACAATCCGTTTCTGCATGACGTCAGAGGCGTGTTCCCTTTCTTGTCTAGGAAACGCAGTCGTTTCCTCATTGTGGTCGACTACTGGCAATCCTTGGAATGCTTCGACTCACGATTCCTGGTAATTCTAACATACCCGAGAAAGTGTCTTGTGTTCACAAACATTTTACAAATTTACTTACAATGAATTCTGACAATTCTTTCCGATCAGACATTAATTGGATTTTAACTTTAATTTCCTGTCATGAAAACAATGTGCTAAAGAAAGCGTGCTACATACCATCGTTACATAAGTTTTAAAAGCAATGACTACAATGTTTATGTAATTTGTAATTCATGAATTATTGTTTCCCTGTTACTTTGCTGTTTTTATGAATTTAAAACTCAAAATTTAACTCTTTAACAAAATGTGATTAACTAAAAATAAACCTAAAATAAATAAAATATACGGGCTCTGCCACAATATATATATATATATATATATAATATGAGTTATCAAAAGAGACATAGAAACCCAATTCATGAGGCTGAGTCTTTATTGGAACAAGTCTAAAATATATGTCTGATGATGAAACTGAAACAAAAACACAAAAGGTAGTGAAACGAGGAAGGTGCTTCATGTGCGACAGGGAACAGGATACAAAGTCAAAGGTTAAATGCAAAACCTGTAGGCGATGGACATGCAGGAGGCAGAGAAAGACTGTAACAGCTGTGAAGTGTAACAACTGTGCATAAAATCTAAATGAAGAAAGGATAAATTGCGAAGAAGATATGTAGTAAGACACACAATATAGATAGTAACACAAAAAATATATTACTAAAACTTTGTTGTGAAAGTAATGTTTGGAGTTACATGTATATCTTAACAGTTTATAATCAAGTCAAAATAGATATATAGACACTGAAACCGGTACTTTGCCGCAACACTTACTTGTTGTCTCATATTTATACTTTGCCGAAGGTCCGTAACAAATAAGATAAATATTAATGTATGGTGGGTTGGGTTTTGACACATGGCTTAGCTTGAATAATGCCTGGGTCAAGTCACTCCTGGTACATCTCGATTTCAGCTGAAAGCTTGGTTGAACTCAGCGATCGAATCGCATTTCAAGAGAATCCGAAGTGTATAGGATTCTTTACTGGGCCCGGCGTCCATCATGTACCATCGAGACCCAGAAATGGCAGAGCAATAATCACTAAACTTTGCACCTACAAGAGGTGGGCGATCGAAACACTGGTATTTGAGGATTGCGCCTTCATACAGCATGTCTTCCAACATAGGAAAGAAATTGACCTCCTTACTACACGTCATTTTCTAAGGACTTCTCTAGAAATTAAATTCATTCCCTCAATGAAATAGCTTTATTAAAGAAATTGAAAAAAACAAAAAAAAAAAAATACAAAAATGTATTAACAACATACCACTCGGCTAAGGCCGAGAATGATCCTCTAGATTTTAAATTTCCGGTTTACTTATGACTAGGTTTTCACATAACTTTCGTGCTGGTCATGAGTTCCCTGGAACACTAGAAATAATCACAGAACAAGCTGTTTAGCCTTTTCATCCATTTGGGGCCTTGGTTCACAAAGCATTCAGAGAATTTTAAAGAAACGTCAACAATCACCGTGGGTGGTTTATGCTCCCAATAGTGTACTATTGATGAGAACTACTTTGAATTGAAATCAGTCGATCACGATCCAGTGTAATTCTCCGTGGGAAGGCTTGCTAGTCGCAAAACCTAAGTTTTTAAGAAAACTGAAAAAATTGAAATAAATCTCCAAATGAACCAAATTTGCTCGGAACAACGAGAAAATTGTACGCTCGTCGGGCGTTATTAATATTGGTACTAATAGTTATAATTCAAGCTGTCAGCAAGGGACGAGACTATTTGTGCCTAATACAGTTTGAGTTTAGGCTGGGTTCAGTTTATGCTTGCTGACACAGCCGACCAACGCAGCTAAAATAATAGGGAAAAACTTTAAATTTCTGTGATCTGTCATGGGCAAACAGAGACTAAATTCGCTTTTAAAATCGCTTAACTGTTAAAAATTCCTAACTTGAACAAAATTCACGTTAGAACTCCGGTTTTTGGGACGGAGGAGGAGGTTGCTTACTCTCGGTCTTGTTTCTAAGATGGCGGACATGGGTGTATGTCGACTACCTTACTGGCTTTAACCTCCGCGCGCTAACTTTTATTCTCCTTACATGTTTGCTAGTGTTCTACTCACCGTGTGGATTCTATCTCAGATTAACCTTTAAACAGCGCGTATCGAGTTCAGATAGACACTGCGTAAAAGCTCCTGTCGGACCCCGTGGGACTCCGAACTCGCGTTTATATACTCGGGAAGTAAGGTAAACTACCTTGGGTCGGCCCACAAAAGGAGGGATAGGATTTCTGTAACCTTGAACATGCCTCTTTAGAGTGAGATGGAAGAAGACAACAATAGAGAGAGAGAAGATATTATTTCCGTATTTGTCTGAATACCGGAAATCGCATCTTTTCATGAATTCCTATAAAATCCCATTTTTTTTTTTTTTTTTTTATCAATACACAATTTATATGAGAAAACATGGAATTTGTTGAAGAGAACAACGATTTAGCAGAATGCATTAAAGTAAATTTAATGGGAGAGAATATTCTCCATATCGTCCAGGTCAGGTCCTTATCCTTTAGAACAGTGTTTTTCCCCCTTCCCTCTGTTGAACATCACAGATCGCCGTTAATTCTGTTTGCCATCACTCGCATACCCATCTCTCTTTATCTAACACGTCCTCTATTTATCTCTTGTATTGCCTTTACGGTATTACACCCCTAACGCAAAAGCCAGGAATCCAGGTTCCGACCGGTTCAAAGCAATTTTACGGCCTTTTACGGCTTCGCCAGTGACTTACTTCGAACCTAGGATAGAATTTTCACACATTAGGTATGATCATGCGTACAGTCGGCCAAGATTCCTGTTGCGTTCAGCCAACCAAGTACAACTCAATTAGTTTCATACTTCGTCCTCCTATTGTTTTATTACATAACCTTTTAATGAGTACCGAGCTCAACAGGGAGTCGAACCAGGACACCTCTCATTCGTGTTCCAACCCAGCAGAAAAACGCTGTTTTTCTATCAGGTCGTCAATGAGATTTTAAGGTGAGCATATCGTCTATCCACATTATCGACTCATTATCATGTTTCAAATTTAATTCTTAATTATTCTTTCCTTTGCATGTAAGCACTGCTTAAACTTAAAAAGAAGTGAATTTCGTATCTGTCCGCGCTTCCGGTGCTAAACTCGACTACAATTTCCGCCAACATTCTATGTTAATGTTTATCGTTTGTAGTTCCCTCAACTTCACTTATCCGTGGTACGTGTGTTTCATGCCCGTTTACGAATCTAGACAGGGCCGTATCCTGAAAGTATGGGGCTCAAAACTTGTATTGTAACAGACACACAATATAGATAGTAACACAAAAAATATATTACTAAAACTTTGTTATGTAAGTAATGTTTGGAGTTACATGTATATCTTAAGTTTGTTATCAAGTCAAAACAGATATATAGAGTTACATAACAGGAGTTGTGTAAAGAAAAAAAAAAGGAAATAAGAACAAATTTAATACAATTTCTAATGGGGTCACTTAGGTTCTCCACTTCATCGTTTATGTCATGATTTTGATCTTGGCTGTGCGAGGGTTAAGAACTCCTAAACACTGCGTTGAATATCCGCTTTTTTTTTCTTTTTTTAGGGGGAAAGCCTTTCCTTGGTATACTTATATCCACCTAGAAGAGAAAGAGAATAAAGTACTGCATCTTTAAACAGATTTCACTGCATTACTTTACATTTCTGCTGGGTTATGTTAACACGTTCTTCTGATAGAATTGCTAGTTTTAACGTTTTTAATCTCTTATACATTTTATTAGAAAGTTATTAGCTTTTGATTACTGGATTTACAAATTTAAATTTTCAATTTCTTTATCTGATCGTACTATCAATAGTGAGTGTTCAAATAAAGCCGTTATGAATGTTAGTTAAGTGATTATCCTCCAATGTAGAATGAATGTTTAAAAAAGAACTCAGGAGACATTCAAAAAAGATATATTTGCGAAATTATAATCGAAGCTATAACGGAAATGTCTGTACTTTAAAGAAAACTTGTATGTGAGTTATAATTTTCAACTTACTGGACTAACGTGTTTTCTACTTCTTAAGCCAATGTAGGTGAGGGACCCATAGTATCTTTTTTATGAGTTTTTTTAATACTCTAATTTGCAATGTTGACCTTGCAGTATACCATACCATACTTCTTCACTGTTGTTCTTTGTGGTGCTTGGCTGCCAGCTTTAGGTCCAGTTGTGTTTGCAGTGCAATTAGTCAGTCAGCGGTGAGTCCAGGTCTTCTTCACTCTACTCCTCACTTTCCTCTTCTTGTTCATTCTGGTCATCGCCCTCATTTGAGGACGCAGCATCTTTGTCATTAGTATCCAATGCTAATTCACGGTATAGTTTTAGCTAAACTCTCTTCCGATATAATTTTACGTCTGGAAGTCATTTTTGTCAATACACTATCAGCACAAATAATTGTCAATACACATAGGGGAAACAATTCCGAAAAAAACACACGAAACTGAACAGCAGAAAATAAGAGCGCTTTTTCTACTCCGCTTCAACGAGAAATGAGATCACGCTATACTTACAATTTTTAAAATACCTCTTGTTTAAGAGTAAAAAAAAGAGCTATGTCACCTGTTAGCCTAAACTTTGTGAAGCAGAAATATGTCACTTCGAACGTTTTGTTTTTTTCTTTTGTTCTTACCAATACGAGTTAATAAACGAAACAGCTTGGTTCAGTCAATGATTTGTGAATGAACACTGACCTGCTAAAAAGAGGAGGAAGGAAAGGATTTGTTTGTTGTTAATTGATTGCGACTGTAGGAAATGTGTGTGTTTTTCCTGTCCGTTATCACAACAATTTCCGACATAAAAAAGCGGGCATGACAGAGAGGGAGGAAAAATGCCGTGACTAAACGTCACGTGATAGCTGTTACATGAACAAAACACCACGTGTTAAGCAAGAGAAATTCATTCTCTTCGTGCTACGTACAATTCTGTGTGATGAAATTTAGATAATGTTGGTAGTGCCGCAAGAAACACAGTGTTGGCAGCCCCATGAGTAACACGTTAAAACTTACAACGGTAGCTCGGGTGTCAAGATATGCTAGAAGATTGGGATTCAAACCGGTATGTTCCTGTGGGGGAACGTCAAAACATGACGGAGAATAGGGTCTCATCCGTGTACCCACCGTAATTGACGCGAGTTACGGTGTCGTTTCAGCCGCACATTGAACTTCATAGTACGAAATCTCATATATCTGTGGTCCGGTTATCTATCATGTCTCTTATAACATCGGGGAGAAATCCACAGAATTACAACGTAATTAACTTGAACACTCAATGTTTGTATAGGTAAAAAGTGTGTCCTTGCACTGTGCTACATCAATTATATGGTAGACAAATTAATATAAAATCCGCACACATACATATTCGGACCTTACCTGAAATGTCCTTCCCTTTGATTAAATATCACTAATATATTTCAATAGTAACTAAATAACAAATCACATATTTACCACATAAATAACATTATCCACATAACTTGTAAAACAGATCACTCGATTTCAATACAAATACTGATTTTAATAGGACGAAAGAATTAATATGATGTAGGATATATTAATTTATTTTAAGTACTAATACTCTATAAACACAAATATGACTTTCTACAGAGGGAATACTAGATGATGGGATAAAATTAATGGCCCATCATCACATCGGCGATCGCGCACGAATATTATTACCGGTAGCACTGTCCGCGTCGCGCATGTAATTACGGTATTGGGGGTCGGAGATCCAAAAATGTAAGCACAATCCACGTTGAAAAAACTTATCCTTTCAGGGTGAGAAGTTTAAGTTCCATGGTGATAGCTGGTTTTTTCTTATAGGTTGTCATTCCACTATTGGTCGGGAAAGTACAGCTTCACTGGCAGTATAACTCACCTTTCACGCTCATTCTGCGTTATTTCCTTTCAAAATACACTTTATACTAAATCAACAATAGTAACTGAACTACAGCATTTTAGAGTATTAAAACTGGCTTTGTGGTATACAGGGGTTCGACAAAAAAATCTAAAACGTTTGCAAAAGTGTGAAAATCATACCTAGTATGGTTGTGTGATGCCTCCTTTTGCGTCCAAAACAGCTTGGATCCGACGTAGAATGGACGTATACAGCTCCTGAATCATCGTGTGTGGAATTTTGTACCATTGTTCCTCCAAAACATGCTCCAGTTTGTTAAGGGATGCTGGTGGAGGGTAATGAGACCGAACACGCCTTTCTAACTCAAACCACAATGGTTGAATGATGTTCAGATCTGGTGATTGTGGGACCTAGGGGAGGTGTGATAGCGTCTGGTCATGCTCCTCAAACCATGATTTCACCGTTTTTGTAGCGTGACAGGATGCCAAATCATCTTGGTATATGCCATCATCATCGAGGAACAATATTTAGGACATGGG
Organism: Thermobia domestica; assembly: GCF_964235325.1. Classification (NCBI taxonomy): domain Eukaryota; kingdom Metazoa; phylum Arthropoda; class Insecta; order Zygentoma; family Lepismatidae; genus Thermobia; species Thermobia domestica. Next base: position 185,823,617 of record NC_137460.1, on the reverse strand, counting down.
TAGAACCTGGTCCCCCAAAATGGCCTCATACACCTTAGCATTCATAATTCCATGCAGGACTATGATGGGACCTGCAGAAAACCACGATATCACTGCCCATACTGTAACAGAATCACCCCCATGCTTTACAGTTGGGAGCAGACAGTCTGTATCGTAGGCCTGCGACAGTGTTCTCCATACGTTAACACGACCGGTTGCTGGAAACAAGGTGAAGGTCGATCCATCGGACCACATTACGTGTTTCCACTGCTTATGAGTCCACGCCTTGTGGTCCTTGCACCACTGGATACGCCTCTTCTCATTTACTGCTGTAACCAGGGGTTTGGCGATAGTGGCCCTGCCATGGATTTTAATTTAAGAAGTTCCCGTCGCACTGTTTTTGATGAAACCGGGTTCTTTAGGCCGGAACTGAGTTCAGACGTAATTTTCATTGCAGTGGTCTTATTTTTAGCTGCTACAATCTGTTCTAATGCCCTCCGGTCCCTATCTGACAGGATTGTCTTTCGACCACTGTTGTGCTTTGCATACGTCGCTGCCCATGTATTGTGTATGCCCTCGTGACATTGGACACAATGCCTTTCGATACTCCCACAATGTTCGCCACTGTTGGCACTGAAGCTCCAACCAGACGGGCACCAACGATCATGCATCTTTGGAAGTCTGTCAGGTCGCCCATTTTATCGCACCACTTTCACACCACGACACTTACAGGTGAACTGGTTACAGCTGACGGAAGAGGAAGGTCCACATGACACATTGGAAATAAGAAACGATCGGCGACCGCAACACGTGTTGTACAGTGGAGGGCCAAACTTACATGTCCTGTATGAAGTGTTTTTATTTATTTATTTTATTTTATTTTTTTTATTTATTTATTTTTATTTTATTTATTTTTTTTTGTCTATCCCCTGTATTCGTTACACTGAAAACACATAATAGTGAGTTTTATACAAGACACATTACAAGGTGTCTATATCACAGCATATCTGAAGACCCACTGTTAGCGCTTTGTATGAGCGTCACTCTTCTCTCACACAACGGACGCGCATGGATACACTGTTAGAACAAAAAATATTTCCCATAAAACACTGAGTATTTAAGTAGTTGCCCTCTGATAGGAACTGATTGATTAGTTATTGCGTTATTAAGAGTATTTTGATTACACTTAAATAGATAATGGAGTGGGTAATTACGATTTATAGTAAAATATGTAAATTATAAAATGTTCGTTGCTCAGCAGTTCGGCTTGTACAGAAGTGGCAAGAGAGCTACGCTGTGGCGAATTCTTCTTCCAAATTAGATTTTGCGAAGAAAGAAGCGGGCGACCAACCACACACACACATAGAAAGACTTGTAAGCGAGAAACTTCGCAGTTTAAATTTCCAAGAATTTTGTCTCCCTGGTCGAGTGTACATACGAAGATTGTTTAAGGAGTATATATAATGTTATCGTTATAAACTTACTGAAACCTATGAGTAACATGTTACTTAATTAGCCTTCTAAAGGTTAAGTATCTATCATTCATTAAATTTGTAATCAATTACTTAAGTGTCGTCAAACTAACATAATTTCAAAACTGCTATTCAGGTATCATACTTCAAGGTGTACAACTTTGCTTCCGCCGTTTTTCCTCCCAAAAATATGACGCTTTAATGAAAAAAAAATGCTTACCCAGCCATTATTCAAAGTATTGTAAATCGCTGGCCACTACTTTCTCCCATCTTTCGGGCAGCGTACGAATGCCGCGTCGAAAAAATGTTTCATCTTTGGAGGCGATCCACGAATCGATCTACTTTTTGACTTCTTCATAAGATCGGAAGTGTTGGTCAGCTAGGTCATGCGCCATTCATCGAAACAGGTGATAATCAGAGGGAGCGATCTCTGGAGAGTACGGCGGGTGGGGTAGGACTTCCTATCTTAACGTTTCCAAGTACGTTTTGACCACTTTTGCAACGTGGAGTCGAGCGTGGTCTTGCTGCACAATCATTTTGTCGTGCCTCTCGCTGTATTGCTTTCGTTTGTCCTCTAATGCTCGGCTCAAACGCATTAATTGCGTTCGATAACGATCACCTGTGATTGTTTCACTTGGTTTTAACAGCTTTTAGTACACGACGCCGAGCTGGTCTCACCAAATGCAGAGCATGATTTTGGAGCCATGAATATTCGGTTTGGCCGTCGACGTGGAAGCATGGCCGGGATATCCCCATGATTTTTTGCGTTTAGGGTTATCGTAATAAACCCATTTTTCGTCCCCGGTCACAATGTGATGCAGAAATCCCTTCCGTTTTTGCCTCCGAAGCAACTGTCACAAACACACAAACGCCGTTCAACGTCTCTTGGTTTTAACTTATACGGGACCCCAAGTTCCTTCTATCTGAATCATACCCATGGCTTTGAGCCGTTTTGAAATTGCTTGCTGTGTCACTCCCAATGATCGTGCCAATTCTTCTTGATTTTGACGCGAGTCTTCACTCAGCAATGTCTCCAATTCTGCATTTTCAAAAACTTTGTCTTCCACCACTATGCCGGTCTTCGACGTTAGTCACGGTCCTTGAAGCGCTGAAACCACTCACGACACGTTCTCACTAAAAGCGTTCTCACCATAAGTACTTGAGAACATTCGATGAGACTCAGCCGCAGTTTTCTTCATATTAAAACAAAAAAGTAGAACCTCCCGCAAATGGCGAGAATTTGTCTCGTAAACTGACATTTTCAATTGAGAACAACTTTACGATGCACACACAAATCGACTAATGCTTGAATGGGATTATGTTGACAGAAGTCCAAGCTAACTGCCTAACGCCTGTGATCTGTTTATTTCGACCGCTACTTATCGTTGTAGCCACCTATCGGAAAACGGTGGAAGCAAAGTTGTACACCTTGTACATAAAAACTATAAATTTACATGCATAATGAGATTATGTTCATTCTATATACAAAGGGCAACAGTGACTTTTTACTGTAAAAGTTTAGGCATGACTCGACTCAAATATTATTTCAAAATATTCGTTCTATACAATATATATATAGGGTGACTGGCAATTCGATGCATTCCATGCAAGAGAATATTCTACAAGTACTTTCGAACATTTTCACCCATATGAACCAGGAGTCGCAAATCAATAGTTTCTAAATAATTTCCACATGTGCGATTTCTTTGAAATTTGCTGGTTAACGAGAGGTGCACGAGAAAGTTTCACCCTCACTCACTTCTACATATCGTAGAGCGCTGAAATTTTGGATGTGTAATACTGTATACCTATGTAGGTCATGTGGTAATGTATGGGTCGTAACTCTGCACCGTTGCTGTGTTATAGGTCCGAACGTGGAGTAAGGTGTAGTGGTCCAAAATCCATTACTGCTCCTTAGAAAGCAGCGTGTTAACATCACAGCAGTACTTGCCCCCTAGGAAATGACTGCATAGTTGGGAAGAGGTGGAATAAAGATGGTGTGAGGTCAAGAGAAAACGTGAACTTTCACGGCAGGGTCGTGCATCTGTCTGGCCAACATTCGAGCAGTGAACGGGTGCGTTATTTCCCAGGAGGCGGACACCTTTTGTCAGCATGCTACACTCGGGGATGTCCCAGAATCCTGCAACGAAGGTACCAATGAGGCATAGTATATCCTGGTAATTGTGGCACACTTTGCCTGGAAAGCAAGTAATAATATCCCATGCTGATCCCAAACGTGACCATCACTTTGGTCGCTCAAAGTTAAACACGGACTTTTTTTGGTGGTGGTACGGTGTATTCGATCGCTATTTATTTATTTATTTATATAAGGGAATGACTCAAGGAAGGGTTCGGACCTCCAACTCCGAGGTCACATCGGTCTTTTAGGTGAGTCTAGGATTTGGAAAGGAATGGCCCTGGCCTTATAGATGGTACTGTCCCGGGCTTCGCGTGGTGGAAGTGAAGGAAACCAGGAAAAACCTAGTCAAACCAATGACAGCGTGTCGAAGTTGACGAAGTACCACCACCAAAGGAAGTCCGTGTTCAACTCTGAGCGACCAAAGTAATGATCATGCTTATTTGGGATCAGCGTGGGATATTAGTACTTGTTTTCCAGGCAAAGTGTACTACCATTACAGGATATACTATGCCTCATTGCTACCGGCGTTGCGGGATTCTGTGAAATCCCTGTGTGCGAGCTATACATTACCATATGACCTAGATACATATTTGCAGGATTACACATGCAAAATTTCAGCGCTGTACGATATGTAGAAATGGGTGAGGGTAAAACTTTCTTGTGCACCTCTCGTTAGCCGGCAAATTTTAAAGAAATCACACGTGTGCAAATTACTCAAACTATTGATTTACGATTCCTGGTTCATATAGGAGACAAAGTTCCAAAATACTTGTAGAATGCATTGAATTACCAGTCACCCTATATATATACAAAAAATGCACCTAACTTTCATAGTGGATTAGCAACATTAAACATATTACAGTAGCTGAACCTCAATTCTAAACTGATAAAAAGACAATCTGTATATGAAACACTACCTACACTTCCTTTTTTCGTACCACCTAAAGTCTTGTTTTCGTATACTCAATTTTCCGAACTATGAAGAGCTTTCCTTTTCCTTCGTGATAGTGTCCATAATGAGGTATAGTTTGCAAATTGCCACCGACAGCACTCAATTGAGCAGGTCGTCCCGCGATTAGTTTCCTTTTACCTGAAACGCATAACTTCCTCCTCCCATCTGAAGTTGATTGCACTCCAATTTGTACTCCATGCCTTTCTGCGGATTTCTCCTGGTAGTATTTAAACAAGGAAGACCACTATACTTCCCAAATGTATGAAGAGCAGAAATCAAACCGGTCTCTGATTTCGCATATTTGTCGAAATTAGACAACAATTTCCTCATTGCAGGAACAAAAGTGTTAGGATTACTTTCGATTCTACTCTTCATAATATTAACAAACTTGTCGAATTTTTCTTCTTCGTCTGGTGTCAGCCTCGCATGTTTTCCCCAATCTGTTGAAAAAGTAATAGTTAGTTATTTGCTACTGGTTAAAGCCATGTTGCATTCCCTTTTTACCATTCCCCAGATGTATGATTTCCTTCCAACATAAGGGTAGAAGCCACTCAAAAGGAGGATTTTGGCCAGTTGCTATAAAAAAGAGTAATTTCTTCGTGTTCATATTTACTAAATTGAACGAGATATCTACGTCTTCACCTAGTTTTATCAATATTGTCGCAGCATGCTTACATATTTTCCCCGATTGTCCTACGTAACAAGTACACATGGCATTCTCGATATTGACTGTAAATATCATTGTGTCGCTGACTTTTGACCTTGTGACAGGATGTATGATCTATTATCTCGAGTATGTCACTGTCCTTAATTCATGATCAGAGATCATAATCCTGAGCATATACTTTGAACACCCACAAGAAAAGTCTATGAGGCGCTTTTACATATATGCTTCATAGCGTGTTACTATAAAATCCACAAGTTGTGTCAGATTGTATGCCATAACTCGATCAAAAATATGGTCTTTTAACAGCCGGAAAACGATTTCCACATAGTTTGTAGTATTATTTCCTCGACTGGGTATATTGGCTCTACAGAAAACTCAACTCTCTCTACAATCCCACATATTTGTAATGTATTTTTGGAAGTTCGAGTATTTTTTGCAATGTTCATTTTCCAGCAAGGAATCATAATTGCATCGGGTGTCATCTTCTGTCTTCGAATTTAATATCTTTTATTAAAAAAAAAAAAAAAAAAAAAAAAAAAAATCGTGTCGTTGTGTTGTCTCAATGCTGTCTTTCTTATTGCAAATTCAAGCCTATAGTGTCTTCATCACGTGAAACTGACACAAAAGTAGCGTAGATGAAGGGAAAATTCTCATTTAATGGCCTCCTTTCCTCAAATCGTTGACTGTTAAGAAAACACATGAGAACTTCTCACCGTAAAAAGAATAATCATATCTTTTAGGACACACATGCTTCAGAGAATGCTTCTTCGCTCTCTGTAGCAGTAATAATAACATTAAGAGGATTTTCTCCCTGGCGTTGGAGGCACAAAGAAGTAACTCTGTATCTCTGCCTGTACATATCACCCGCTGCATCCACCGTCACTAATTCGCTGTCTTGAAGTATTTCGTGTCCTCGCAACATAATTGGGATGCATATGACAATGAAAAAATTCTTGCTGCTTGACGTTTTATCAAATTTAATTTTACCAGTATTGTTCTTGTTGTAGTTAAGAATAAATGTATTTAATTCTTCAAACATCTGTTCACCCGACAGTAGACCATATTCAGCACCAAACTCTTCATAAAAGAACTTTGACACTTTAGAAACACTTGGAACAAACCGACTGTCACTCACACAGATAATAATCGTCGTCTTTTTCCAGAAAATCCGTTTCCAAGGCGTGAAGTGCTGTACCTGATGGAAAAGAGAACATAGTTTATCTTTTGTATCCTCAGGCACCTCTCTATATCGAAGTGCAGCAGCGCTGGACAGTGTGTAGTTGTAGTTTCTTTAATTTGACAATGGTTGGCCATTCTTAGGTCAGTTCATCAGTCACTTTGCCTCTTGATTTCGGGATATACCTGAGATAAGACGCTTGGCATCACAAACCGTTCACGTAACATGAAAAAAATAAAATAAAATAAAATAAAATAAATAAAAAAAAATAAAAAAATCAAGAAACAAGTTTAGCATCAGTGGTAAGTCATGTGATTAATCAAACGCAATTAACAAAACTGAATCAACATTAGAAAGGATACGGTACTTCCGATTTCAGTTGTACAGGGTGTACTTAACACTAGAAAGACGGTACTATTTATATACCTAGCACGGAAGCAACCATTTTGACCGCAACCATTATTAAATGTCTTTAATGCTTGTACCAACATATTTTACTAAGGGTTGCTTTTCTAAATTTATTTATCAGATGTATTAAGTATTATAACTATAATAACACATTTATATTTCTAGTAAACACACGACGCCATATTATGTTTGTTACAAAATGAATATTAAAAATTGTCAAATTTCATGTAGGAGACTATACCCGGCTGCACTGTACGACCCTTCTGAATCGTGTTTCCCGCTCATCCAGCGATACAGTGCAACGTTGCCACATGGTGATTCATTGCAGTCTCCCTCCCTATTTTTTTTCTCGTAGCGTAACCACAACTAGCTACTGATGAAATAATAATAATAATAATAATAATAATAATATAAATAATAATAATATAAATAATAATAATAATAATAATAATAATAATAATAATAATAATAATAATATAATAATGCTCTCAGGGTTCCACAGGGTCCAATCTCAGTCTACTTGTATTTTTAATATTGGTGTTATTGGTGACAGAGAGCAATTTAGTAGACCTAACTTCAAAAATAAGTAACGCAAGCAAGTAAAATTAGTGTACTCACCAGCTCAGGCACCTCGCAAAACACCCATTTCAAATTCAATCGTTTCATCTGCAGTGTCCGTGTCGCTGTTACTTTCCTGATTGGCCCTGGGATTTCGCAAAGTACCTATTTCTAATTCACCAGTTTCATCTGCAGTGTCCGTTTCACTACTACTTTTCGAATTAGCAGAATAATATACTACAACATCCTTATTTCCATCTACCATTTCAGTGTCACTGTCACTGTGAGAATCTTCCAACACACCCACACCTAAATCGCCACTTTCATCGGTGTCACTATCGCTTTCCAAGTTGATGATAACGGGATCATGATCATGATCAATTAATCCTTCAATCTCCCACATGCAATTTTCTAATCTTTTCACATGTTCAACATAGTTTTTCCACTGCTCTCTCCCTATTTTATTAATGCCTTCTTCCATGAGATACAGCACCTCATTCGCTCCAAAATTCTTGTTTCCACTAGCAGTGTGTTCTTTCACTGCACTCCGAACCATTTCTATGGGGTTCAGCTCACAGTGAAAAGCTGGTAAACGTACAACTTCATGTCCAGCAGCTTTAGCCATCTCATCTAATACAAAATTTTCACAATATTTTGCTTTGTATTTTTCTGAAATTTGTTGAAGCTCTACTTTGGTCATTGAAGGGTCCCAAGAGATGGATTTGTTTGTTAACCAAATCTGAATTTCCTTTTTGGTGCTTCTTTTACTAGGAACTTTTTCAGCTTTGCGTGAATGATAACTTGCATTATCAAATACGAAAACTGAATTTGGGGGCATGTTCGGTAAAAGCTGCTCTCTAAAATATTTTTCATAAACTTCAGTGTGCATTTCCCCATGGTAATCCCCACTCTTTTTCTTCCCTCGAAACAACAGCTGCGCTCCAGGCACAAATCCATCTTCGAATCCTGCATGGACCAGAATAATTCTTTCCCCCTTCCCCCGTGGTTCTTTTAGACCTGTAGTAAGTCCTTCGCGCTACGCTTGAGAGGCTGATTTGATTGTCGTGTCAACCCATCTTTTAGATTTTGTGTGGCCCAAATGCGCCCATGTTTCGTCAGTATAAATTATGGGCTTTCAGTCTTCTCTGACTTTCTTGATTGCCCTCAAATATCGGTGTCTCCAAGATACAACATCGTCTCTGTTATCAATCAACAAGGAGTTCTTCTTTTGTCTCATGAATTTAAACTCCATCCCCTTCAGAAGCTTGCGCAAAGTCCATGGTTCGATTTTGGGAAGTCCACCAACTTGATTTAATCGTTCACAAATTTTTACAATAGTGGGTAGTTCATTTTCTCTGAAAAAACTATGAACGTGTCTTCTGATAGCTTTTCTGGAGCTCTTCTGGTAAAGTCGTCATAAATTTGTAGCCGGGTTCTTCGTGTGTCTTTTGGACGCTTTTTACTCGGCGTTTGTAGTTTACCACCCCCTTTAATAAATTCCTGTCTTATGTCATAAATAGTCGACATTGCAATACCAGTCGCATTGTGTGTACTGCCTCAAAAACTTTATCCCGAAAATACGAATATACGTTAAGAACAAGTTGTCTTTCGCCACTTGTCAAAATATGTTTAGATTGTTTCTTCACTGGGGAGAAACAAGTCTGTTGTGATTTTCAATTTTGATAATATATAAAGTTATCCCAGAACTAAAAGCAGCGTTTAAATATAAATGTGGTAATAACCTTGTAAATATATCACTTAGAAAATAGTACTATTAATTCTATAACTAAAATTCTATTTACCTATTTACACAACACTCACACACACACACGCATCACTAAAAAAAAAAAAAAAAATACATAACGCACAGATTTTCATCTACGTCTGTATATGACGTCAATTATATACGAATTATCTTTTAAAGAACACGAAGATATAAACACTACAAAACTCAAGAGTAAAAAAGAAAAAAGGAGGAATATGGTTGAGACGAGAGCAGCACCTCAAACAAAATGTCACCACACTTCAAAATAACAACAAAAAGAAAAATAGAAAGCCAAGGGTTGGTTTGTATAAAATTGACAACACAATACCCCTCACGAGTTTCACTGCAAGTGTTGCTACCTCCTGAAAGCAAAACAGTTTGCCGTCAGATGAATAACCACCTCCTGTTTGTTAATGAGTGTGTGTGGGAGGGGGGGGGGGGCTACCGAAAAAGGAAAGCCAAATCGCATTCCACAAGAAATACGCAAAAATGTAATTTTTTCGACAAGATCTAAGAGAACATTGTGAAATAAGTGTCAAACATGAAAGTAGCTTGATCATTAAAGAAGGTATCATGACCTTATGGTACGATGGATGTGTTCAGAAAATATCATAGGAGTTAAGAAGAAATTTCAGAACTGATGAAAGATTACAATTGTATAGATTTAATAGAAAGTTAATTATTGAGCTTGTGCTTAATAACAAACGTACTCTTTATTTATCCGAACTTGATATTTTAAGCAGGCCCGATTTCTGCACCAAAGCGAGGGGGCACGGTAGCTCAGTGGTACTCACCTCTGGTTCAAGAGGTCCCGCGTTCGCTTCCCGGCCTCGCCATGTGAGTTTGTGGTGGACAAGACTGTGCTCCTGTCTCTGATATGGCCTGAGCTGCTAAAAAGAAACGTTACACCCACACCAATTTAATTTTATGCATCAAAGCGAAGTGTTTCGGTACCTTTTCCGCCAAAGATGAGAAGCCTACGTGAAGGAAATAGTAGCGAAGTTCGCTCACATAAACCCAATGTGCGAATTAACGGGGTGGTTCAGGAGGATTTCTCCCCTTGTTGTGCTGGGTGATAAGTTTTGGATGTCCCCATGTTATCTTCTTTGAAGTACAGTGTATCTCCCCCAGTACAATGTCTCTTAGTTCGCACACTGCATAAACCAGATTTAGAGAGTAAAGCGAGTTAATTGAGAGACCACCTGACGCTACCTAAAAACCAGAAGCTCTCAAGTCACATAATAATAATAATAATAATAATAATAATAATAATAATAATAATAATAATAATAATGGGTTGCCCTGTAGCTCAGTCGGTAGAGTGACCGACTGTCAATCTTCTTTTAGTTTCATTTTCAGGGGCTAGGAGCTATGCAGACACGGGACTCATAGTTTAAATTGGGATCCGAACCACTTCGGTTTTTGAATCCCAACTATTGAACTGACAGTGGGAAACGAATCCGCGACCACGCGCGCCCAAGGCGAGCGCTGTAGCGATGACGCTACAGGGAAGCAATTAATGTGTCGAGTAAGGGGTACAAGAAAGTGAAGGGAGTCGTGACACCGCAGGTCACCACGTGATATCTCAGTTCAGTGGTAGGCAAATGCTCCTAAAGGCTGCTGAACCACCGATGTATTGTTATTATTATTATGTCAGGGCAATCAAGTGAATGTGTGTCATTTCGCAATAAATCAATCCTATAACGCGGGTATGTTGATAAGTGCATTTGGATTAGAACAACATTTCATAAATATTTGTACAATTGCACTTCCTTATTGCAAGATTACATTTTTAAAAAATATACTGCCCTTCAATTCGGTACTTGCCGGCATTGCCAATACATAATAATTAAGTTTCAGAGACGGCGGATCGACGCGTAATAGCTTGACAGCCGTTGCCTACACCGACAAATGTTTTATCGACAAAATTCGAAGATTCGTGGTGACCGTTGAAAAAGCAAAGACGAAAGTGTGAAACTGCCTGAGCAATTCGACTACACAACCATTTCCGTACATATAAGAGTATTTGGATACACGGGCCGAAAGAAACATGTTTCCTCGGCTCATTTCGTTGTTGTTTTCCGAGAACAGCTGATCCACTATGATCACGAACACCAGAACGGTATAAATTGAATATTCTTAAAATATACAAATTTCTTGTAATTAGCACACTCATTACGAGGGTTGTATCAAAAGTAAGGTTCCCATATTTTTTACCAATGGAAAACATTGTTTATTATTAATTTATACATCGAAAGCTTACACTGTTTTCTATTTTCCAACATAGTCTCCATTGTTTTTCAACACACTTTTGAAGACGGTGCTCCAGCTTGTGTATTCCTAAGCCGAAGAAGTCTCCCGCCAATCCGTTGAGGAAGCGTGTGACCTCTGCTCGGACTTCATCGTCGCTCTTGAAGCGTTTGCCACCTAAGTGTTCCTTTAGCTTGGGGAAGAGGGAAGGACAAGTTCACGGACAGTGACCCTCCGATCTTTGAGCAGCTCACTGTTGATCTTCTGGACAATCGCATCCGACACCGGCTGTCTTCCACTTCGTTCTTCATCGTGAACTTCGGTGTGACCCTCAGCAAAAGCCCTGCACCACTTGCGGACGTGCTACACGGACATGCACTCTTCAGCATAAACCTCAGTCAGTTGCCGATGAATCTCCACGGGCGGTAACTTCCTTGCATGGAGAAACCGGATTACTGCTCGAACCCCGCACTTGGCGGGAGCGGCGATCAACACTTCCATCTCTGACGGCTGCCAAGCGAACACTGAGCGACCTGAAAAAATGGAGACTATTTTGAAAAATAGAAAACAGTGTAAGCTTTTGAACGATGTCTAAATTAATAACAATAAACAATGTTTTCTATTGGTAAAAAATAATGGGAACCTTGCTTTTGGCACAACCCTCGTAGAATATGGGTTTCGACACTTTAGATGGCACTCCAGAAGGAGATCTTACTGCTGCTCTTGTCCATTGGGACTTTGCTTCTTGTCCATTCTCTAATAGACTTGTGTACAATACCCAGCTATTTATTCCAGCTAAATCCAACATATTGCAAAAGACATGCACCGGCCAGCCTCTTGAACCTGGTTTGGATTGGGTTTTGAGTTTAGCATCCCTTTCAGCAGCGAGGCTATATGAAACGTGGACCTACTGATTAACGCGGAATCCGAACCGCATGAGCTTCTGCCAGGAATCGAACCCGAGTCTCCCACGCCAAAGACGCGTACGCTAACCTCTTAGCCACAAAGGAGCTCAAATATCTACGCCGTGTTTAGTGTTGTAATAGATGACAGTGTCTGGTTTTTTCTTAGCATTTGACCCAATCTTAACATTAGAATGAAGGGAGCTCAATACTATTACATTTCTGTTAGGTTTGCCTTCGCAAAGAGTTGAACTAATATCACCATGTAGCTAAACCTTGTTCAGTTATAGTGGTTCCTTAGTATTTATTTTATTATTTCAATTGGTACTTCACGCCTAGATTTTTTCATTGTACCAACAATTCTGTCTTTCTTACTCTGAAGTTTGTGCTAGATTCAACGAAAAAAAAAAAAAAAAAAAAACTCAGTAATGACGTTTCTTTCTTTGTTCAAAAAAGGTTCTAGTAACCTAAGAACCACATATTCCGATAAACTTTCATTTTGTGGGCGGGCGTTCGTTGCCCTTCCCAAGGTGAAGAAGTCCATTGAGAAAGTACTTCATGTCCGCATCTGCTGCAACCCAAAACTTAACACCAAATTTGTCTAGTTTATTTGCTATACATTGAGTAAATCGACACCATACCTTTGTTAGAAACAATTACTCATAACAGAGATTCTCTCCGGGTACGAGTTTTCACATACAGTTTTCAGTAAACTTATACCAGAGTTCATGTATGAGAGTAAACTTGTCTTCTTTTATTCTGAGTGATTGAGTTTTTCATATCAAACCGTAAATATCATAAGAATATTCTTGAACCGATCTCCTGACATTATTAAAAAAAAAAAATAAATAAATAAAAAAAAAGTCCCTCGCTTCTGACTCCAGACTGCTAATTTCACTGATACTACATTTATTGGTACCCATTGGTCTAGCAGTTTCAGCGTTTGTGCATTTTTTATTTGGTTTAGAATAAGTTCATTTATCAAAAGTTTTCATGCACTCGCAAGGCTTCCTTCGTAAATATTATGTTTCGGGTATGGAGTTTGACCCGGCTTCTCACGTAGCATACTGTGCGGAGCAATGTTTCTATGCTTAGCAGTACATGTAGAATCGTGTACAACCCATACTGTCCCATCTCCAGGGGTCACAATACTAGCGGCTGAATTCACACTAGAATCAACTATGTTTGAACTACAACGGCCTTGCGATTGCGACTCATTCTCACTATATATTAGCTGTTGAGCACTGTCTGTTTCAACTTCACTTGTACTGTCATTATCCGTATATTGAGGCGTGTATTTCTCTTCATTATTCAAGTCAAAATCTTGTTCATCCATGTCACTTCCAGACACGTCATTAGGTAGACTAACAAGATATCGAATGACGCCTTCATTATTCATACTTCGAGAGGCATGCTTACTTCTGAAATGTCCAAGACCGAACTGACACTCCTGCCTCCCGGACTAAAGTTATACCACATGGCCAGGCACGTATCCAGGATTTTTTTTGGGGGGCGAACACACACACACCTATATATATATATATATATATATATATATATATATATATATAAAATAATAATTCATGGTGCCGGACAGCCCTCAGCAGAGCCTGTAGTTTCGAGAACGAAATGTTTGTTATAAGTTTATACAGAAACATAAATAAATATCCAAAATAACAAGTTTAAAAAAAATTGAAACGTATCTAACTTACCATGAAGTCCCATAATTTCAGCTATGATGCAAATCTTCAAGTTTTTTGATACAAGTTAAATACTGTTACTTCTTTTTTCCACTTAGCAATTGTTTATGTACACTATTTACAATTATTGACACACTGACACTAGAGTATTAAATTTAGTCGTCTGCTACGTTTGGCCATTATATTTATAACTTCTTCCGGATCAATATCCTGGTCCCAATGAGCCGATAACATTGCAAGATTGGCTAATCGCTCGTTCCCAGTCCGGTTTTTCAAAAAAGTTTTAAGGCATTTCAGGGTAAAAAACGATCTCTCCGCACTGGCTGTAGAAAGAGGTAGGGTGGCCAAAACTTTCGAAAGTTGGTGGATTGTAGGATACAAGTCAACAGGACAAGAAGCTAAAGCTGAAACAGCATCCTGGAGAATGACGTCCTTTTCAACACACTTCCACTTCTGATACCACAACATGTAGTCTGCCATTATTTGCGTTTCACTTATATTTTCACATACGTATACGCTCAATTTTTTTTTTTTTTTTTTTTTTTTTTTTACCATATCACCTGCAGTTGATTTTAAGTTTTTGGGCAGTAAAATCTGGAAAGCAGCCAACGTATCCTTATTCTGCTCTAAACGTGATGTAAGATTGGAAATTAAGCCATCAATACAAGGTATGAAAACAGCTCTTTTGAAGTATTGCTTCGACGTTTCTGACGGATAATTCTCTCGCTTGGTTTGCTAACTTGCTAAACGTGGAATTTTTATTTCACTGTCGAAAAAATTTTTCATGATGCGGAATGCTTGTTAAAGATATCGCTGAATGCCGCTTCCAAATTCTCGGTTCTTAAATTTTGTAGTTGTTTTAAGATGTCTTTGGTATATTCCATTGCTGAACTTAAATCATGTTTGGAACTCCAGAGATAACTTGAAAGACGAACTGTTAAAGTAAGTAATTTTTCGCATGTTAACAGGGAGATCAAAAAGAAACTTTTCTCCATAGCTGACAATAATTGCTGCACGGTGTGGGATATTGTTTTCTCACTTGTAGCAATAGATTGTAAACTAGCAACAATTGGCTCAAACAGTTCAACAAAAACTATGACGGCATCATGGCGCTCAACAAATCACACAACCTGACTAATGTAGTTTTCTTGCTTTCTGGTATTAATTCTTGTGTGTAATGTTTAAGCGTATTCACAAAAAAATTATTATTTCGGAACAAATCACAGATGTCTTTCATGGTACCTGAGCAGTTTCTAATATGGGGGACACTCATGGCGGAGGAAAGTGCTAGATTTAATCGGTGATTTGCACAATGCACAAAAATAGCTTTGGGATACATTCTCTTACATTTGACTGTACTCCGTTCACTTTGCCAGTCATGGAAGCTGCACCGTCATAGCCTTAGCCTACGAGATTGTTCATATGAAGACCCATTTTCGCACATTGTTCAATTATTGCTTTTGCAATGCCCTTTCCCGTAAAATCGTAAATCGGAACAAATCCCAAAAAATCTTCTCGCAGCATGAGACTAGTATTTACATACCGATAGTGTGGTTAAAAAAAAAAAAAAAATCTGTGAAGTTTTTTTCAATAAAAAAAACAGTTCTTTTTCATGTTTTTTTTTTCTGGCAACTATTATTTGATTTATGTTGCAGATTATTGAAATAATCAACAGAACTTGAGTCGAAGCCCTCGTAACTTACAAATCGTTTGCTTCTTTGTACCTATACGAGCAAAATTGTGTGATTATTCCATTCGGACCCAGGTCATTTTTGGCGTTTTCCTACATTCTCAGTTAATGACTTATTGCTCAAAAATCATTCATTCGATTGATATGGTTAAGGTATTGCTTTTTAGAAAATGGATGTGGCTATTTTTTTGTGTAAGTTGCATTGCAGTGTTGCCAATGGGTGGGAAATTATTGAGGGAAATGTAGGGGTGAAAATTTACAAAAAGGTCCCTAACTGAATTTCAAAATTTTTTGTATCTAGCACCACTGCTGCTATATGGGTTCAAATCACCTAAAAAATTCTTTGGTATCTTGACAAGATGCAGTGAAATCCTGAAGTCGCTGGCTTCCATTCAAAGAGAGAAAGAAAATTCTCTGTCGTCATACACAAGAAATTTTGACACTTTTTACGCCTCAGAAGTAAAAATCAACAGATGTGTCGGGGCTACAGCTTCTCTAATTATCCTATTGAAGCTCTTTATAGTGCGTTCTGTAGGGCAAAGAGAAAGCTTTCAGGTAGTGGTACGTTTGTTTCAATGTAGTCAACAAGAGGGAAATAATAGAGGGGAAAAGGGAAACTTTCCGAATTTTTAACCTAAAATCAGGAATTAATTGTTTTGGCTGGAAAAATTGCCATTAGACAGACAAAAACTATCTGAAAATAAACCTTAGTATTCCAAAAATATATCCTACAAGTATTATGGCGATATTTAAGGAACAAAGCTTCTAATTACCAAAAATATATTACGGTAAACAGAAAAGTAGGGAAAAGCTACAAAAATCAAGGGTTAGAACCTAAATACGAATTTTTCGTGCGCCCCCTAATTACCCCATTATAACAATCTGTACTTGCGTTTAAGTAAGGACAAATGTTCGATTGGCATAAGTTGACTTGCACTAAGATGCAAGGTACGGATAGAAGGATTATAGGTACGGATTTATAAACAAAAGTTTCGTATTTTTTGCAGAAATTTAGGGAAATTTTAATTTCCCTAATTGGCAACACTGCGCGCAGGCCCATCCAATTGATGTCAACAGTTAGGTATCCATCCGAGATATCTACCTGGCAAGTCTTAATTAGGTCTTTTTACAACGAAGGAAGCTACAAGGAAAAAAAGAAGTAAAGGAAATTCGAAACTAGAAAATTCTCGAATTTTTGACTAGGGTGAAATTTGAGAAGGAAATTCGACACTAGAGGAAAAAGAAATTAATATGAAATCTTTGAGTTTTACGTCCCACGGTTATGCCGGTTAGGCTAAAGGAGACGGTGATGATGAGAGATGAGTGAAATGGTGGAATAAAGAAAGTGGGAGGAAACGGGAGAACCCCGAGAAAACCCACGAGCACGGCGTTTGTCCACCACAAAGTTCACTTGGCGGGGGCTGGGATCGAACCCGGGACCCCAGGCACCAGAGGTGAACGCTCTACCACTGAGCCGCCGCGCCCCCCTAGAAATTAATATGATAAACTATAGTCCAACCATATTTAGCAAGAATAATATCCCGATATCTTAGTGTCCACACAGGAGCGGATTTAAAAAGTGACACACCCGTGTGTGCCACTTTGGCCACTTGGGCCACCGAGTGTACATTTGATTACTTTTTTTTGACTACTAACCCGTGTTGTTGTTGTAGTTATAGTCTCGACTAATAATAATATCGTTGTTGTAAACAATAACTTTGTAAGGAAAATTAATCTCTCCTTTTTACATCTTACTTCCAATACTGTTGGTAAGAAATGCAGGGTGTTTCAAAATGAATATCGTGGTTTTAAGTCATCGTAGTACTTATTTCATTTTACGTACAATTATAAGCAATGCATCAAGTAAGAGTACCTCAAACAGTCTTTGCTACAAGTGTTCGATGTGAGATTAATTCGTCACACGGCACACATCTAGTCGATAGGTGAGAAAGGCCCCATAAACTTTCCGCCATATGGCATAAAACATATTCAATTTAGGAGAGTCTCGTTTCAACTGTACCATCTCCTGAGGATTTGCAGACGGCCAAATGCAGACATTATGAGTGCTAATATTAGCTCTTAGGTGAAATGTCGATTTATTACTGAAGACGATACGGTCCAAGAAATCTTCATTGTTATGCAGCAATATTTCACTTGCGAAATTGGCACGTAAACCGTAGTCTGTAGGCTTTAGATCTGTAGCAACTACAAACGATAAGGACGTAGTTGCAAGCGTCTCCTTCATATTCTTCACACAGACTGTTGCACTGTACAGATTCAGTCTTAATTAAAACACAAAAAGCTTTCTGCTCTCTAGTCTCCATCTTTGCTACTTGCTCTTTCTAACGGCAGACAGAAGAAACAATGCATGTACATGCGTGAGTACAAAACTGTTTGAGTTGCTCTTTCATTTGATATAATATTTATAATTGTAAGTTAATTGTATTAGATACTACAAAGTTTCAAAATCCTAATATTAATTTTGAAACAGCCTGCGTTGCTTAAAATTGTCATCCTATATTCATGTCTTGTATATACATATCATCAGGGCCTTAGGCAATGGCATAATTTGCCGCCTCCCCCTTTCTCCAGAAAGAACAAATCTTAAAAGTCATGATTTTAAGTATGCTACTCCAGCATGAACAACGAAGGGGAGGGTAAGTGCAGTTGCACTCAGAAAGGCTTAAATACTTACTAAAAATGCAATCCCGTTGTGTCTGTTTTTTTTTTTTTTTTTTCCTTTAAATATTAATCTTTTATGTTAGTGAAAGATAAAGCAAACACACCTGCGGAGGAAAGATGGTAATCCGTTTTATAGAATTCAATATCGAGCTTCAATATCAATGAATCAGTTTGCAATTCCAGTGCAACTAGCTCTTTTATCTTTATTTTTTTATATTTTTCTTCTACATCTGTTAAAATTAAAGAAAGAAAACTTGTGTCTATCTTCAATGATAAGGAACTTGTTTCTGACAAAATCAAGACTAGCTGTCATATCAAAACTGTGATAACTCACTAAAAGGAACAGATATTCGCTACTATTCGAGAATTGAATTTTTGCATTTGACAACAATCAAGCAATTTATGCTCGGGTTTATTCGACCATTTGCTTTATCATTGTCCATGTGACCTTAAACTAATGCAACCTAAACATAATTTAAGAAGGTAGTATTCAAATAGGTGAGCTTAGTAAGTGTAACTACCATCATCATAAAGTCTGTTTCCAACAAGAAATATTTAATTTAAATAATATACTTATGAGAGATTTTGCCGGACCCTCCAAACTCACCGCTCCATGCAAATGCACGTGTTGCATATATGGTAGAGCCGGCTCTGCATATCATATATATCTAGTCGACAAATTATTTATATATGACATTTAGAAAAATACTATTAGGCAAATTAGTATTAGTTTTTACCTTTAGACAAGTTATTACTTTTATACTGTTCGTGACATTATTTTCATACTTATTAAAGGCCTGTTTTCACGAAAAAAAAATTTCATTTCTACTTTTATTTCTTAGTTGATATTGATGAAAATTGTTGAAACCCGAATTGTTAATAGGTATGATATTCATGTAAATTGTAAAATATTTGTAGCGTATCAGTATCTAGCGTTTAATCTATGTTGCATTTTACGGTGATTACATCTACATAAAAATATTTCATACTTAAATAGACGTAAGATGCATTACAAATGACTATTTGAAAAAAAAAAACGAGAGGCAGTGTTTTTTCTAAAAAAAAAAAAACGTACATTTCTGAAAAAATACGAACGGATTTTTCTATTTACAACACTACATACTGAGCACATAATGAAAATTGTTCAGTCCCCCCTATATCCATAGTCTCATCTGCAATAATACTACAGCACTGTGACGTATTAATTTCAGATACCAACTTATTTCTTATTAACTCCCCACAAATTTCTAAAACTTCATTTTGTATTTGTGGACTAACGTACGTAGGATTTTTTCCGGCATTTGTTAAATGTTTCTTTAAAGATTCGTCACCGGCGTTAGCACGAAAACGAAGAAATTTCCCGTCGTCTTGCGAAACAAAGTGAAGGGACCGCTGTCTTTATCTCCTCTTAGAGGAAGCTCTTGCTGCCCACAAAAGATTATAGTTTCTACAATAGGAATAATGGCGGCTCTGTTTTCTTTTACTTCTGTCGCTCGCTGACAGCTTACCTTGTTTGCTACATTTTGCGTATCGCCATTCTCCACAGCCATGAAGTTGTCAGCTTCTACCACACTAGCTTTGTGATAAGCTGTTGTCTGATGGTCATTGAACACTTCAACAGCATCCTTCCATTTGCAAAATGGCTTAATCACCAAATATCTTACACTTTGATGTGAAGCATGACCAACATTTGGTGTACAGAAAAGAACACGGTAGTGACAAAACGCCCCATCCTCCGTCTTCGAGTAAGTTAACCAACCCCACCTCTCTAACCAGTGGTGCTGAAACGAAAGTCTTTTAGAAGCGTGAAGTCTCACAGGAAACACAAAGGTTCTTTCCGGCTTAAAATAATTTGTCAACATGTCGTATCGCACTTTTCTTGAAATATTGACACAGTTTGTTTCTTTCACTAACACGCCAATGCCATTTCGGTGGAAGGACACACTAGGCACATTGTCACTATTCTCGTCTTCAGGTAACGAAAATCTACTTCTGAATTAGAACCCGGCTCATTTTTAATTACCTTATTTACTGGCTTAAAAAAGCTGTCAATTGTCTTCGAATGTCTCTTCATGATTTACTGAAGTTTTATACAATATATCATGAACACACACAGTCACACACACGATTTGCTAGTTCAACCTGCAAAGCCACGAAAACTCAAGTAATACTCTGAACAAAAATTTTAACACACGCACACCAACAATGTACAAAACTATCAATAAAAGACCCGTGATGGCCCCTGTGTAGTAGGTGGGAATGATGGTTGCCTGTAATCTCTGTTCTTCCTTCCTCCTTCTCTTGCCAAAAAGGCAATAGCTTCCCGTATTAAAATTTTAGTTGAAAATTTTGATTTGAAGTTTGTAAGTTCGCAAATTATGGTTTGAAATTTTGAAAGTTTTAATTTAATATTTTCGTTTGAATATTTCGTAAGGTAAGTTTGTAAATTCTTGCACTCATTGGTAAAGAACCTGCTATCGCTGGTTTGAGATGTTACGTGAACATCACCTTTACACCATAACAAAGACGTAATGTATGAAATTTCCAATCATCTCTCTCACCAACGTAACATATGCATTGCACCGAATGAGTTATCTGGTGACTGTAGTCTGGGTGCAGTGATATCTCTGCTAACTTGTTTCCAAAATTCATAGGAAAATAACGACTCATATGCCCCCGTATCTAACAACGTTATAACCTAAATATCATTTACTTTAGTCTCTATATACGCTGAGTAATCTTGGTCATATGCCGTGATAAGTTTTCTTCTCGGTCTTCCTCCACATGACTTCTTTCATTGCTGTCGAAAGTATCGTCTGAAACAAATGTATAGTACCTAACATGTTTGAAATTTGGGGAATTTTTGAAAGAATTGCCTTCGATGGGTGCGACCCCATCGTAAATATAGGATTCTAGTTTCCCTGTTGATTTTCGGTTCGGTGATTACTTTTTTCAGGTACACGTTCTCGCCAATTCTGACTTTCATTTTGCGGGTTTGACGTAAAATTTTTTCTTCACTGTTATTTCGATCATTTCCCCGCTGTCTATTATTTCTATTTCCTGAATTATTGTAGCAATTACTCTGAGGGCTATCATGATTGCTTGATTGTTCATTAGTTGACTATTACTCATAGAATCTTGCTCACGCCTATTCTCCCTGTCACTTCTCCAATTATTAATTTGGTTCGAATTCCTATTTCGACTATGTTGTTGTGAATTGTTATTAGGCCTCTGCCTCATTGGTTTACTATATTGCACTTTGACGGAATGATATTGTTTGTTTCGATTTTCATAGTTGTTCATTCGAGTCGCACCTGTATCACGGGTTAAAGTGCAAGGGGACGCCGTCCTCCCACCTCCAAAAAAAATATGTACGGCGTCCCCCAGTTCCAAAAAAAAAAAAAAAAAAATTCAAGCATAAATAACACAAGAGTGACTTTTATCGCCTTTACTACATAATTAATGGATTTTACTATTTCTAAATTTAATTTTCTTCCAATTTAGTTACGATTCTAAATCGACACTAAAAATTGAATAATACAATTAAGAACAGAACTCACTCCTGGTGCGTCGAAAGAACCTGCTAGTTTTAGAAGACAATTGGCTGGAAGATGCTGGAAATTAATAAATAGAAAAATAGAAACTAATACTCTATTTGAAAATAAAGAAGAAAGTAATTACCTTTTACTCCGATTCTGAGTCAGAATTTGTTTGTTCACTTTCTGACGTGGAGTCTTCAGTTTCCACTGTGAAAGGGGTAGTGTACGCGTCATCAAAAATATGCTGTAGGTTCCGATAACTGTCTTCGATTTTTTTCTACATGTCTTATGTAATTAATCCATTTTTCACTATCAACGCTATCACACTCAGATCGTAGTATTTCCAGTAGTTCGTTGACAGGCCGTCCTTTGAGGTTTTGTGCCGCGACTTTTCGCTTGATTTCTGACCACACTATCTCGATAGGATTCATGATGCAATGATTCGGAGGGAGTCTCAATAATATATTCTCGTGAGATGCAGCCATTTCGTCAATAACGAAGCGCTTTTCATGCTTTCCCTTTTGTTTAATTATTTGGAGAAGAACTGGTTTGATGGGCAAGGGACTAGGACTTCAATATTATGAGATATCATATAATTGATAATGGATGCTTTGTTCCAAGAAGAGTTCGGCTTGGGATCAATAATTCGAGAGTGGTACGAAGCATTGTCAATGACTATCACATTCGGTTCCTCCAAACGCAACAAAAGAGAATTTAAAAACCAGTTTTCAAAAATATCTGAAGTCATTGTTCCATGAAAGTCTGCAGGGGCTTCGACCATTTTTTTGTGAGTCACGAAATGCGCGTCTTGAAGAAAACCAGACCGTTCCCCACAATGCAAAATTACAATTCGTTCTCCTTTTCCCTCGGAAGTCGCAATTGTACAATTTTCAGTGTCGTCAGACCAGCTCTTCATTTTACACGTGTTAGTGTCATACCAAGTCTCGTCTAAGTACAAATCACAATAGCCTTCCCGTCTCAGTTGTTGGATCATCTCTAGATATCGAAACCGCCACGCGATAACTTCCTGATATTCAGCCCTGGCAAGTTTCCTTCCAATAGTCTTGTACTTAAAACCCATGCTATGCAAAAGTCTGCTTAGTGTTCTGCTGCTATATGGGAACTCGTAGTCCGTCCCGGCTGTCTTTTGCCTCATAGCATGGGTCAGTTTTTCTCTTGTGGGGGCTTCTCCGTTCTTATAAAACTCATATATTGTACGACGCAACAAGTCCCTGCAAAAGTCGTCGATTTTATCAAAGGGAAATTTAGTTCTAGCTACACGTTTTTTGTGGGAGTTTCATACTGCTCTAAGTCCAAATGAGAAACCCTCTTCACTGTATTCACACTGACACCTGTTGCCTCACTGATTTGTGGATGTTCTTATGATATAACATACCGTTGATTACTTCGCACAATATCACGAACGAAACGTCTAACATTCTGCACAATTTGAATGGTTTGCTTCCGTAACTTTCCTCTCTTCCCGACAACAGATCTCTCTTTCTTCGGCGTTCTCTCCTCAGAAGTACTTGCAGTAGGCACCTCGTCAGGCATCACTTCATGTCCCGAAGATTCACCGATCAGCCATGACCTGAATATGTTCGCCATTATATAACGAAATAAATAAGAATAAACACGAAATAAAAAAAGAATATGGAATAAAATAGAGAACACAAGGATGGAAAAGACACAAAAGAAACTACTCGCAAAAGTATACAGACGCTGTCACTCAATATATTTTCTCACGCAAACTGACCAAGTATTTAAAAAAAGAAAGAAAGAGAAAGAAAACAGAAGGAAAGGAATTGAGGCAACATTGGTTTTTAGCCAGGAGGGATCATATATCTCTACCACGTGTCGCGAAGACTAATAGGAGAAGGTCCAGAGGGGTGAACAGAGTTTTTAGAATTCCTGGAAAGAGCCCTCTCTTTCTGTCCCAATGTATAGCTTCGGTTACTACATAAGACCACTACCACTCTGACCTTATGTAACAATTAACCGCCTTGTTATTGTGTCACACAGTGAAAAACACATTAAAAAGTAATTTAAGGTGTCAGTTGCACATGCAATTACATTAACTTACCAGTAGCCTACTTATTTTAGACGCAAAGATCATAAATTTAATTAAAAAGTGATGCACTAATCACAATGAACTGTGTTGTCTGTAATTACGATCTAAAAGATTGCATAGAAAATATTGAAAATTCTGTTTTTGAATAATTATATCCAGTCTTTAAAAAAAATTATGGAACACACTCACAGCACATTTATGTTCTCATCTCATCGCGTGTTCGTGCGTTAGAAAAAATATAAATATTTTGAACACTGATTTCTTAGGATATCGGAAGCAGATGTTATAATTTTAATCTGTAACTTACATGAAATTTCTTTACTTATTCAGAGTAAACTCACGTTAGCGAACTTTCAATCACTTATTCTGAAAGTTGCTTCATCCTTTGAAGTTTCAGTGCTTAAATATGAATAATTTCTTGGAAGATTAACTTCTACAAGTTAAGATGTCTTCTCAGACATTTTCGTTAAATCTGCTTGACACACGTATGAGAACGAACATGAAATGACCAATAAATTTCACAGATACCAAATCGCCTACGGTAAAAGAGATCCTAATAGGTTTAGCACGTAAAACTGGGGAAAGACAGAACATATTCGATTGTGACTCATGATTCAGCCAGGGGTTCTGATTCTTTGCGTGATATGTACTGGGCCAATAAGATCACAGGATAGCAGTTTCATATCTGACACGTTTGGGATCGGCAAACACGCTACCCGCGCGTTAGTGTGTTCGTGCACAAAGATGTGTGTTGTCTTTATGCAAGGTTGGAACTATAATAGTGTCAACTATTTATTTACAACTGATACAAAAGATACATGTTATAAAGGATTACATTCCTTCAGTGTAGTCACCAACATTGTGTATAACCCATTACCAACGATGTGGAAGTCGTTGGATGAAGCACTTGTTCTGTTTATAGTTCTAATGGACCAGTCAGCTGTCTGATTTTTCATTGGGATCCATATAATAAATTAAATTGGGTAATGTTCTTTCCAAAAGTTTTGGAGGGGGGGGGGGAGGGGTTCAAGGCTGTACGAAAACCATATTGTGTATAGATTCTATTTAATGCAGTTGACAGTCTGAGAAAAACAGGCAGTCCTATCCATTTTTTATTGTTTATGTCAGTTTCAGGTTTATCGCAACTTTAATTCCTTTTAACCTGATTATACAAATTATGGTAAGGTGGTATATTTTCGATCATTTCGAACTCAAGTGACTTATTTCTGGTAGAAAATTGTAGCAACACTATCATTTTTACACTATTTTATTGCTGATCTTTTAGTAAATACAGGACCATAATATTGCCGATGTGCGATCAATCCTCTTGACGAGGTATTAACAAAATTCAGTAACATGAAAAATGATCGCAGTAATACCTACCTAGGTATAATTTTTATCATCTAACGGTACAATTTCGATCAAAAATTCTTACTGAAACAAAAAAAAAAAAAAATCTTTAACTAAAAATAAATTATTTTCTGATTACGAGAAACTTTTAAAATAATGGAAACTGCAATGAATATTAAAGTTAAGATTGTCATTGATACTTTTATGCAATGAATATAGAAGAAATTAATGTCGTAGATCTCTGTAACAAACCTTAAAATAGTTAGTAGAAATAAACAAGTTAATTAATAAAACCAAACTTCTTGCCCTTACAGACATTTGCCACAAGTGAATTGTTTTTTTACCTTTGGCACCAACACAGATTTCGTATTGTCACAGATTGCAATTTTGACACCTAATCCAGTTTCCTTTGGATGTTGAGGCAACATTGTAGTAGCTTACGTTACAGAAACATACGCATACATTTTGGTCGGGGAGTGATTTTACTACACTTCTCGGCCTTTATCTTACCTTGAAATAATTTCTTTCTCGTCTTTGATTCAGTTTCTTTAAGAATTTCATCGCTTGTTAAGTGAGTGGACGAGTCATTTTCTTAGAGATTTTGGCTTCGTTGAAGTAGGTAGAATATTCCTAATGCTGTCAGTCGGTGAGGTTTCCATGCAAGCATTATGCCCATCTGTAGCATGTGTGGTTGAAGTCTGCATCTCCTGCCTTAGATTTACACTTTCAGATGAAGTCACCTCACTTCGATTTACTTTTTCTGAAGTTCCTGGAAGATTTTGTGCAGTCGAATTAACTGTGGCGTAATCTGATGACTGGAATATAAGGGAAGGGATGAATTTTTCCTCTGAAATAATATTAGGCAAAAATGGAACTATTCTTGTGCACTTGAATCCATTAACTGCGTTGGCTTCATTAGCAGCTTTGTTCCATGGCTCACAAAAGCTGAGTGAATTTGATTTTTGTGAGAGGCAGTGTGGGGTTCGCATGAATCCAAGCTGTTGCACGGTTGTGGTACTCTGCTTTTAGATATTTAAATGTTGTTTCCAAAGCTGTAATGCGTGGGTACAGTGGGAGGATAGTCCTATAAGGTCAATGTTGTTTTCACGGCAATTAATAGCTTCCAAACTCTTGAGATTCTCTTGGTTGTCTAAAATCAAATTAACTTTGCCTTCCGTGTTGTACCTTGCAAAATGCTGTAATCAGCGAAGAAATGTCTTCAGTGATGTAACCTTTTTTGCTAACCATCCTGAAGCTCGGGTTCCATGCGCTTTCCTTTAAATATGACTAACGGCGGAATATAGACCATACTGCATTTAAACAACACAGATAGTAACATTTACCTCCCTTTCGACATTAGTCAATCAAATTACTTCTCATTTTCCTTTTATGGACACAATTTTGGGAGGCCTTTTGTTTAGTGGAAAGCCACATTCGTCCACGTTATAAATACACTGTGGCTTGTCGAGCCTGCAACTTTCTTTACAAACTTTTTGAGCGTATTAAAATATTTATCAGTCTCTGTTTTATCTAAAGCAAACGCCAAAAATATAGGCGGGTTGCGCGCGCACCTTACAGCTCACTGTTGTCAACTCTCCCTTGTCATATGCCACCTCCTTCCCCTCCTGTTGCAGGAGTAAGCAGACAACAGCCGTTTACCTAGCCACAGCTCAAAACTTGCGTTCTGCCTTAACCAATCTTCAACATTATGTAAATTAATCGTAGTGTACAGTGACATTTAATGCTCAAATCCTGAATAAATTAAAAATGTAATCGTTATTTTTTCTTATCTCCAAACAAAGTACTCTATTTAGATTCACATAGGTGATGAGATAGTTTGCCACATTACATTATCAGTATAAATATTTTGAATAATCGAGCACGGAAGACCACTTGCCTTCTACTCCATTAGTATTCAGTATGTTTTGAATAATCGGTCATTCTGACTAAAGTTTTTAGTCTTTCTTTCAGTAACACCCCTGAACGCTGGATAGTTCACGTTATTGTAACGAAGCAACTGAAAACAGAAGTTTAGAATATTAAAAGTCAAGACTTACCGAATTTCTCGGTCTTCAAGGTCACTTGTCTGGTCTTCTTCATGGTCGAAGTGCGAGGAGCTGTCGTCACTGCTACTGCTGTCCTCATTCAAGTTGATAACAATTGGTTGAAGAATTCTATTCTTTGAACATTCACGTAGATAATCGTCCTCTTATAGTTTTTCCGCATGGGCTACGCGTGTCTCCCAATCGCTTCTTGTCACCGAATCCAAAACGTCGTGAGTTATTCGCTACGTCAGCTAATTTAAATGTCTTGTTTCGCTCTGCTACTCCCTTCACTTTTGCCCAAATCAGCTGAACAGGGTTATATTGACAGTGGTAAGGAGGAAGTCTGATAACTTCGTGACCATGCTGGAGAGCGATTTTGTCGAGCTCATATGTTTTCTCTGGCGCATTGCCGCGGACTTTCAACAACAGCTCGGTCCTTGTTTCTCTATCTGAGTGGGAGATGTTTCGTTTTTTTAGCCTCTGAATGATATCTGGTTTCTTGGTTGAGGTGCAAGGAATTTTTTCAGTTAGCGTTGAATGATATTTTGCGTTGTCCATTATAATGATACAACCCTCTTCGAGACTATTCAGTGATTGTAAAAACCATGTCTTAAATATTGCCGTGTTCATTTCGCTGTGGTAATCTACTTTACCTCCCTTTCTGGCCCTAAAAGCCAATTTACAACTAACAATAAATCCAAATTTAGCCCCTCCAACGTGACAAATAACTAGCCAACCACCTCTTCCAACT
This sequence comes from Thermobia domestica, assembly GCF_964235325.1. Taxonomy (NCBI): domain Eukaryota; kingdom Metazoa; phylum Arthropoda; class Insecta; order Zygentoma; family Lepismatidae; genus Thermobia; species Thermobia domestica. Next base: position 185,795,519 of record NC_137460.1, on the reverse strand, counting down.
GGAATCTTAAGTCCACCTCTGCTGTCACTTGTTTGCCAAATGTGAGCTTTGGTATGATTCTGGTTAATCCACGTCTCATCCAAATAAATCCTAGGTCTTGTATCTTGGTTTTGGCGAAGATTGTGCATCTTCCGAAGAAATTTAGCCCTGTATGCCACAATATAATTTCTTTCCATTAGGAAACGTCGACCATCGTTGCACTTCTTATACTTAAACCCTAACTTGTACAAAATTCGGTACATAGATGTCAACGACCCTGAAAAGTTAACTTTTTGTTGAAGGTGAACACGAAACTCACTTCTATCTGAGGTAGGAAACTCACTTCTGTCGTACATTTCGTGAACAGTTCGTCTCACGACATTCTTTTCAAAGTCATCAACCTTTGGGCCGGTTTTTATAGATTTGTATTTTCTTTTCTTAGGAGAATGAAAATGTCCATCACGTTTAAGTTCACAATTTATTCGTTGAACAGTTCTTAACTCTATTCCACAGTGTGCCGGGCCGGCGGTATGCGTTTGGGTAGACCGGCACCCACACAAGAGAGTTTAGTAATTAAACAAATTGGTCCTAATTGGTCAACAAAGTTTCTGCAAAATAACCAATTATAACGAGCGGCAGTTATACTGGAACAGGAACTCAGCTAACGACCAATCTGAAGATTCTAGTTTTACAAGGTAGCGTTGGCCTCGGCCAAGACTTAACTTCAAGTAGAGAACGGTGGAATTCGTCATCTCGACGAAAACTCGATAGTTACGAACCCTTTGGGATATCACTTGAAAGCAGAACTCAAAAATAAAGTTCCTTGCAGTAAGCCTGTAGTTTATTGGTCCTAATAATATTACAAGTCCACGAGCTGGGGCGCGAAGTGTAAATATGTGTCTATAGAAAGTGTTTATAAGACTTACGTGACTTGTTCCAATCGATAAATACTTGCACAGAAAAAAACACAAAATAAAACAAAACTTAACTAGACTGGGAGGACACGAGTCAGTCCTAGTGGAAGGGTAGGTGCACAGGTGTAACTATTTGATCGTACCAGTGTGTTTAGGCCAGCTAGGCAATGAACCTAGAATCTGTCAAAACACACATCAAATAGGAGAGTGAAAGAACTTCGATCGTCAACTTCCTTAAGCTCGCCAGCAGTTTCTGGCCGCACAGGTCCCGGCTGGAGCTAAGCTTGCTGAAGTAGAATGCCAAGTTCGAAGGAGGTAACTTTGACCGTCAGTTTCCTAAGCCAACCAGCAATTATGGGCAGACCCCTGGCTGTGGTCAAGCTTTCAGAAACAGAGTGCCAAGTTAACCACTGGGATAAGGTATGGACGGTAAGCAAGAGAGTAGGAAGGCTTCCGGAGAAGCCGAGAGTGTGAGAAGCAGAGTGACGGCGAGGACAACAAGGAACTTAAATATATTTCTTGAGAATTGATCAAAGAATTTGGACCATAAGCCTTACAGTTTTTATCTAACGTCAATTTACCAGTCTTATGAATCAAAACAGTTTTAGATATATCATTACAACACATTATTGTTTTTCAGGTAATGGCGAGAAAAATAGCCATTCATTGTTGTCTGAAGAAATCCATAAAATATTCCGTAATTCTACAATGCGTCGACTACAATCTACAGGAATTGATTTAACAAAATCCATAAATTTCGCTTCACAGTCTTCATTACTATGTTTAGGTTTCAATGGAAACGTTTGTTTAGACACTTTTAAAAAAGTAGTTGGTTCTTTGCAAGCATTAAACATAATTTCATCAATTTTACTATAGTATTGTTTAGGTACTTCAATAATCAAATAAGGATTTTGAGGTTGTATGAAGAAATACTTGTTATCTTTAAGCACAGTAGGAAATGTTATCAATTTATACATGTTAAAGCTTAATCCATCAGTCAATGGTAAACTAATTACGTAACCAAGAATTTTGAGATTAATAAATACATCTAAATCGACAATTTTAAATAATGTATAACCTATCGAAAAGCCAGGTGGAATGGTTAATGACATACCTTGTAGAATGACATAGGCACTTAATTTAAAATGTTCCAATATCTCTTTAGGAGTAATGACATGGGAAGATAAAATACCAGATTGAGCATTTACAATGTATTGCAACAAAATTTCAAATGCAACGTCTAATTCCTCTAACATGAGTGAAATAAAATGTAGATAGTTATCCCATTCGTCATTCACTTCAAGTTCATTTATTGACTGCATAAACGTTTGACTACGAGCATTGATTTCTCTTTTAACATCTTCCAGACCTTTCTGTAAAATTTGTTCATTACGGTCAATAGTTTCTGAAGTTGCTTTAACAATAGTCATTGATTCTCTAGTCAATTTCAAAAAGTTTGATTGCTCATTTTCTAATTTACTAATTTGCTCTGTATAGTAATTAGCATCTTGTGAATCTAAAGTACCAAACAAAATTTTCGATATTTCACCAACGAAATTAAATATTCCTCTTGTTTCTCACCTTGGTTTTAACAATTTGATTTATGATTGAATTTGTTTGCGGTGCCTCCCATTTCAATTCAGGCAGAGCATGTACCATCACCATCTCAGATATTGTTGAAACTTTTTTATAGCAACTAGACATTTCTAAGAGACCCGTATTTTTTTTTTTTTTTTTTTTTTTTTTTTTGTTTTGTCGAAAAAAAATTCCCGCCAAGTAATGGGCCATCAAAGACGGGGAGTACAATTTATGAACTGGAGAAGACATGGAAAATGGTCAACTTCGGAGCCTCGCCATTCGGCTATGGAGACAGGTAGAGTTATAATTCTTCTTATGGTATGGACACTCATGTCCAAAATTATTGTCGCATGTCTATAAATATGTTGTTGTGGGAATATAATTTGATAACGAATTCTCCCGGCTTTTCTTATAACATTAGTAAGTGTATAATCGGCAAAGACATGTAATGTGGCAAATTTCATGTCAAAAGAGCAGTAAATAAGAACAATAAAACGAAAATAGAACTTTCTTGTCCATTTAGCAACATTTTGTTTTACTCATTCTTATTTTCGTATTTATAATTCTTTTGTTATGAAATTTACCACAAATATACATTTCCCGATTATACACATAGTATCAGTATTAAAAGTACCGTGGAAAATCATTATCAAATTATATTCTTACAAGAAGACAGTTATAAATATGCGACAATCATTTTGGACATGATTGTACATAGTGATATAAATAAACTATATTTTATTATAGTTTGGTTTGCGCATGCGTATCTTTCTGTGCATAAATTAACAAATGAACGTCAATTTATCTGAAAAGTCGAAGTTTGCGAATTTTTTTGAGCACTTCCAGTTCGAATTTTAAAATTCTGTTTTAACGGTCGGTAAAACCTAGTTATCCACTTCCCGAGAAAATTTTGCATCGCTTCTGTGTGCAACCGTTTTGTCGCAAAAAATTGAAGAAATTATAAAATTTTCAAAAATCGCCATTCTTAGGCGCCATTTTCTCGAAAACACCATTTAAAATTCTGAAATTTTGTCAGATAGTTCAACTTTACGTGAATAATAAACACACCAAATACCATTCTCGACCAATGCTTCATGAATTAACTGCAGCCTTTTAAAGTTAGTGAAGTTCCGTTAACTTTGATGTCACAGTTTGCAACACTGAGAACAATAAAAGTGCAATGATTTGATGATGATCATGGTTCACATTCATTAAATGAAGAATAAAAGGTTTTCTTGACTTTTTTTATTATTTTGATCAAAAGGCTGTCTGAAATAGTAAAATGAGCCTCCCCTTACTACTCCGTTTTCTTAAACCGAAGTAATCTGAGGTGGAAATTACGATTACGAAACACACAAATTTTAAGTTTACTTGAAATGGCCATCCAATAAATTCTGATTATCTATAAAAAGCCTGAACTATTACCTCAGTGATGATTTGGAATGCTCCAGACAAAGTCTCAATTAAGTGCGATGTCATTACAGTGATCGAAAAAGGGCAAAAAGTTTTTAAAAAATCGAAACGTTTTCTTACAACAAATTTACTGACTTTTTAAACAGAACAATCCCAGCATAAGAATGGATCACTCGGAATTTTCTAGTATTCGACTAAAGTGGGTGAGTCCGCAACCTGCGAGGGAAGTATATATATATATATATATATATATATGTGTGTGTGTGTGTGTGTGTGCATTGTGCAAATTTTTAGTTAGCTGTTACTGCGTTGCTACAAATCAAAGGTGTAGCCTGTATTGAAGCTGTCATGAGTGACCTATTTCCTTTAGTAGTATGATACGTAGAAAATGACAGCTGTCTTCAGGAATGTGGTGAATATCCTGGAGTGGAAGGAATAAGTGTAGAGTCTAATTATTGATCCTGATGAAAATGAAAGTATTACGTATGCCATGCTCGTTAAAATCTGTGCCACTTTCTGTTTTCGTACCGTACATTGCTGGTTTAACTGTAAGAATTGTAATTCATGACTACGCAAGACAATCCAAAGAGAATTAATTGCTACCGAAAACCACCGTATAAAATTTCAAGATACAAATTCTCTTTTACTTCATGTGGACTTCGTTGAAAACTGGACTGTTATTCTGGAAAGTGAAATTCAGAGTTATCACCGGAATATGAAACATCTGACAGTTTTGTTGTATATAAACGACGATAAAACACACGATTCGGCTCATGTACTCATAGCCATAGACAATATTCTAAAAATACTCGAAGAAAAGCGAAAATATATTTTATAGAAAAAGGTTTGAATACGTGAAAATAAGTCTACACTTTCCCAAACCGTGTCAGTGATTTCTGATGATGTTGCATCCCACTTTAAAAATCGCTTTCAGATATTCGAGAAGCAGACAGGTCCGATAAAGCAGTGGTTTTGCAGTGAAACCGGCCATGGAAGGGTCTCTGCGACGGTATTGGGGGGGGGGGGGTGTATAGAATATAAATAAAGAATCTCAAAAATTTTGGAAAAGTAAAATTATATATATATATATAATATAGGACTCGTGATATTCACTGATGGGTTCCCCATAACGTTTCTTTCATATCATTTTCCTTCAGTGATTCGTTTATCAGATTGATAGGAAGACGCATTATTTTGATCTGGACCAAAATCATATTATACAATCCAGGAAGAAAAAGAAATATATATATATATTCTACTCTACTGTATCCTTTCGATATAAAATAAAACATAATTGTCAACCAGAAGCTTTTACTTGTTTCACCGAAGCTCCTCGTTATACAAAACTGTTTACATTTACTTTATGAGCACGATACATTGCATTATGCTTTAGATAGCTACATTACCGTGCATGTCACAATTTGTGACCAGACATTTTGAAATATTACACGCACACACACTCTCATAACATTCATTTAAATTTATTACATATTCCCGACATTCAATATTTTATTAATATTCACTTGTTTTCAATTATATCGATGAATGTGCCTCTTATTCTTGCATTCTTATCTTTGATTTAAAACATAAATCATACGTTTATGGCAGTTCATGGCAGCTACTATTACCAGGCACTTTCTTTTACATATTTATTTATATCTTGTTTAACTTAACCTATACATACTATTACAAGAAAATACACATGAAATTACTGAAACCTTAACCTACACTAACCTAGAACACATTCACACTACACACTCACACCAACAAATTTGTTTATATGTCGTAAAAACGTTTTGGTTGGCAGTCCAGGCCAAATTTCGTTAATGAGAATCGAATTTGTTACTTCGTGCCTCTGCACTTTTAAAATGAATACTCGCACGGTGTAGAAAACCAGTTGCCCCTATCGAAAACTTGTAAAAACGACTCATCGTGCTTCTTTTAATCAAAGGACAGCTTCGGTTTAGTTTTCAATACTCTATGGATACGTTATAGGTTAAAAAACTAATATATATATCGTATATATGTTCGATGCCAGAGCACGTCATTCCTATCCCATTTGTCTAGCTTGGTTACAATAAGTAGCCAAACGACGCATAGCCAAATAAAAAAAATCACAATAATAAAGAATATTGCATACAACTTAACACAAGATTTAGGCTTTCTTTGAATTTCGAAGATTTAGATGGTCACTCTAAACGAAAATCTTACGCTCACATGTATATATTCTGTCAGTAGCTTGTTCTACGTTTTATTCCCCCCCCCCCTTTTTCTAGATAAGCTTAAGCCGTCACGTATTGTAGTAGTAATTGTATAGATCCTATGGGAAAAGGGATTAAGAATGCATGGTTATACTAATATGATTCACTGAAAACATCATATTGGAACTATATGACTTGGTGAAATTTCGAGGTTAAAAATATTTCCAAATCCAGATTACCAAGTTATTTCGATTAAGCCACTTCAGAACCAAATCAAGACATTACTTACAGTTGGGTGAGTTTATACGAGCAAACAATCCACTGCTTATCCTTATGAATACCAGTTCCTATTGATGAAAATGGAGCTTTCTTGTTGAATATTTCAGTTTCCAGTAGAAATAAATATTACACACACACTTCTAATCAAATGTAGTTAAAGTTGAACCGGTTAATATCCATTAACCATATCGGTTCTTCAAAAATTCAGAGCTCTACACATGTAGTAATCAGCTTCCGTCGACATGTCACATGCAGACAACAATCAACAAAATTGGGCTGCTTCACTAATTCTCCTCGCTGTTCGCTCCGTTCCGTCCAAATAGATAACACAAAATCGTAAATTTTGCAACTGAATTCTTTTATATCTTTTATTAAAAAAATTCGTTTTGGAGCAGCTTCCTTTACCACTTTATTCTTACAATATCTGACGGGCAGTAACTGGGTACTGCTCTCTCGAGATGACGCCATTGAAGTACAACAACAATGTGACGTAATAGTACGAAGATTGATGATGAGCTAATTATCAGAGACTTCAAAGGAAAGCGACCAATTATAGATAATTCTGTAAATCTGTGCTACTGACGTCACACAAGACAAGATTGAAGATGATACACCAAAACTGAGTGAATTTTGACGATTTTCTATCAAGATGGCTGAAAATCTAAAGAATTTTATGAAGGATATTTTTAGAATAAAATTTTAAAGAAATTTCTGGGAGAGTTTTCAGAATGTTTGGAGATAGGAAAAGCATTCTGCAGATGAAAAAAAAAAAAAAAAAAGAAATAACCAAACTCTTTAAGAAATATAGAAAGTTAAGATAGAAATGAACAAAACATAAATACGAAATAAAATCCTAAACCTATTTTAAGCACTTCCTAACTTAATCCTACCTTCTAATATTACGAGCAAAATTAAATGACAACATTACATCCTTACATATCCTACGTCATGTATTATTCTCCACTATTATACAGGGCGTTCAAAATTTCTAACATGGTAACTCCATGTTGGGAGGTATCAAATAATTTATGTTTACTTGACCAAACAAGAAAAAACATATATATATTCAATTTGAAACAAAGCTTATTTCATTTAGCAGTCCATAACTGTATGTGTCATGCAGGCATTTATTCGTGGTGTATTAATGAACAAATAAACTATGCTCTGAATTAATTAAAACAAGAAGTTATCTGTCCTACGCTGGGCGCCAAGTTTTGTAAAGGGACAAAGTGGGTAACGGTGGGGCATGCCAAGATACGTAAATGAGTTATTACAAATTAATATTCAAGAATATAAATTAAGTTCGGTAGAGGATCGAGTAGGATTTCTAATTCCCAAAATACATATTAAAACTGAACAATTAAATATTTAAATTGGTAGAACTTTAGAGTTTAATTTTGAAAGATCTCATTATGCCGAACAAAATTAATTTTAATATCAGGGCCTTTTCTCGTGGTTTTACTTGTTGCAAAGATATACCCAACATATAACATACAAGCTATCAGAAATGATAATGACAAAGTTATTAACTGCTGAAATCTACATCCGAAATTCATGTAGGAATTCATATAGGCCTATCTTCAAATGTTGGCAACACGGTACATCATGACTTCACATGTATGGTTCTAATCATAATCAGATTTTCTACATACTATAATTTGTGTTCCGTGCCATTTAACGAAACTTCATTTTGTGCTCAGTTGGCGACACTGCATTACATATGATTTTATTGAGCATATCTGTGGGTACAATGTTTGCTTACTATACTGCCGTCCTAAGCGAAAAGACCTTAACTCCACATTTTTCGAAAATCGAGATATTGGTATGGGAATGTTCGTAGCACAATTCTGAATCTATCTAAAGTGCAATTGACGTGGTTTGACCAATAAGTAGGGGGTAATGACGTCATTTAGTGTTTACCTTATGTTCAAAACTGTAACTGAAAGTAAGCAAAAAAGACCTTAAGTGCCAATTCATAAGCAAAAATATTTAACTGTATTACACACAAATTGTAGATCGTGAAAATATTTGAATACAACAAATTTGAACGCGTTTTGCTTATTTTCTCGAAAGCATACATGTGAAATGGAGATAAGGCCTTTTCGCTTAGCAGTATACTGTTGTGCAAATATCATTTTGATTACTTTAATCATTTTTAAGTTCTTTCTGTGTCAGTGTATCTTTTGCATTACTATTTTCACATGATTCTAGATCCTTCTTTCCTCTGTATGTCCTGTGTTTTTGGGAGTCGGCCCGTAAAACTTTGGATTTCTTACTTTTCTTCACTCCTCTATCGATTGCACATTCTTTGATTGGGCAATGCTATCAATATAAGATGTTCCCTTGTGAGTAATTACGTATTTTCTATGTCTAGGAAGAGTATTTCCTTGTACTTTTGAACTCTAACCTTGTATCATACGCTTAAGGATCTAATCTAATGTACTGTCCAATTCGTCTATCGCTTCATTTTGTTTCCTTATAACTTGTCTAAAAGACATAACATTCACCTAAGAACATTAATAAAATATAAATAGCTTGAACCTATAAACCTGAGTATGTAAAATACCAGTCAATACTTCATACCGTTTTAACATTATCAATATTCACCTACGTGAAAATAAAGTAACTCATAAATTAAAATATCAATATTGTAATTTTTTTTAATGCCTTATGGAATCTTTATAAAGGCGTTAAGCCTAACGCGTCTTCCATCATGTAGTTAAGCTTAAGGTTTATACTTGATGTCCTAATTGGGGTGCATTGCGAGAGGGTTTTGTAACTGAATCATAACCAACTCTCCTATACTCCTGATACAAGAGTTATACACCATTAATTAAACTTCATAAATCTAGTAATGAATAAAACGATACAAGCCTCAATGTGTGATTGTTTTAATGTTTCTGATTGGTTGTTATGTGGTCTTTGTGAATTGTTTGTGTTGAGACATGCTTGGCAGTTGGCACAGTTCTTTCAAGAACATACCTGTGTTTCTTATTGAAATTATTTTCACATAACACAATCACTTGGAGCGCAATCTCAGCACAAGTACTTAATATCGTGGAGATCCAGAGAGGTCTGTTGTTTGATGAAACTGTCAATTTTTCCGAACTTTAACAGATAGTAACTATAATGTTCGGAGTTCAAAATTAAGATGTGATTCTAGTTCCAAAGCTACATCTATATAGTTAACGACATAATATCTGGTAACACACCATACCATCCTGGAAGTATCTTGAGGTTTTATACTATTACTTTTGCTGAGGTTGTCACCCAAAGTGCCCGTGGTTATGACGTAGAACCACGCCATCGAAAGATTGACCCAGAAAATCGGGTTCATATACAAGATAAAATTTGGTTTGAAGTTTGTCAAAGCAAGAGTTACATAATGAAAAATTTCATTATGTAAGTTAAACTATCTTCAGCACATAAATTCGAAGACAAAATTACATAATAATTCTTAGCATTTTATAATAGATTTTCTGACCTGAAATTATGTTAAGGAATCTTTTCCTTGTTTTGTTCATCTTTGACAATTAATATTAAATTTAACGTCAAAGTACAATAGAAATTTAAATTTTATAATTGGTCGGTTACATTAGTATTGTTGTTATTTGTCTGTCTGGTTTGTTCGTCTTTGCGCAGTTTTTTTTTCTTTCCTCCATTACCTTTAATAGTGAATAATGTTCTTGACAATCTTCATGATTTTTTCTTGGATTCGCAAGATCAAAAGATGATGCTGAGTGATGAAAAAATAAGATAACTTCACCTCATTGGTATCCTTTCAGAAACACCTCAAGTTGTTATTCTTATATTAAAAATGAATTGAGAACTCCGTATATATTGTATCCTATATTTTATTGTCTCCTTGTGCAAATGTAGTACTTTTCTTATGTCTTCTCTTTTCACATACGTACTCTTCATTTTATTTTTGTCATCTCCATTTTGTACATATTTTATTTCTTCATTAGTAAGTCAGGTAGGTTTAAGAATTAATTTGTCTTGAGTGTGTTTGTTTATTGGCCTTTCTTTTCCCTCTATGCAGTGATCGCCAAACCGTCGATCGCAAACTACTAGTAGCTCGCGGGAACATTTTCGTAAGATCGCTTTAACGCTTCGGTTGAAAGATTTTAAAAAAGAAAGGTTGGTAGTTTTTTTGATTGGTAGCTCACAGTAGGATTTAAAAACGGTGCGGTAGCTCAGGAGCTTCAAACGTTTGGCGACCATTGCGACTATAGTGTAAGAAGGGTTAATATTTGTAAAAGAATATAGTGAAAGGCCTATATTCTATAAGAAAGAAGCGTTTAGCATGAATGTTATCGTGCTTGAGCAATGTTATTCCACGAAGTAGTGATTGATGACTGAACTAAATGGAGAGTCCGTTATTTATATGCAAAGGAAGTGTAAGTTCACAGACATAATATGGGGCATGATCTTGAAATCTTATTAATAGAGTGTTCTTAAACATGATTGTAAGGAATGGCGAAAGAGATTATGTAAATTTACTAAGAAAAACTGTAGTATGAGAGTACGTATAATTACGTAAATGAAAAACTAACTAACTATGTAAAATGTAATTTAGCAGTTCCTTTATTGAATGGACATTTCATTTTTCAAAAATATAGTGCATTTTATGAGTATGTTTGTGAAGAGAAACATTTGTTTAACATATATATTTGTTAAAATGTTACAAAAGATTTTTTCTTCTATCTTCTTGTTTCTCTTTAACACTGCAAATTGTCACACTTAATATTTTTAGTTTATTTGGAATATCTGAAATGAATAAAAATGTCTTAAAATCAAAACAATTGTCATTTAATAAAATCATATAATTTAAGATATAATTTAGTTTTATTCACATTTCTGTACATTTTAGTATATGAATTACTCTCTCTCAGCTCGATTCTTCCATCCCGTAGAAAAGAACTGTTCTCGGTAAAGCGTTCTGTACAATATTATTCCTTAACAGTACATCGCTTCACACTTTATATATAGGATATTTATATTTGGATAGGGCACATACTAGTTCTTAAGTGAAATCTTGACCCGACTAGGGTAGATCCCATAGTATTGGAGCTATGAACCTTTAAAGTTCATTATTTTATGTTTTCGGCACCGTATAACTCCGAAAGAAAGCATTTCTACACCCAGGTTGGTCTATATACTTTTTGTCTTACCTTGGTGTCAGCAATCACCTCCCAAACGTTGTTGGTGTTTTGAAACACCCTCTCTCTCCATATATATATATATATATATATATATATATATATAATATATTGTCACGGTACGCCAAATTCAGAGATAAAACTCTATATTAAAAGTCATTTATTTCATTAATTTGGCTAAAGATGAAAATTAAATTGTTGTTTAAGAATTGGCTTGCAGTCAGAAATTAGTAATCATGCAGACAGACGAGTTAACACATAATATTACATTGTGCTTATGGTGGTTTAATTAAGTAACGATCCAGACACGAGTCTGCACGTGTCATAACATTATAAACAAACATTGAAGCAAGACGAAAATGTAAACCTTTGTATATTTTATGTTCACAACAACACTTTCTGAAAGGTGGGTAAAATTGTGAAAATCGCAAACGTAAACTGTCTGGAGATTTGGTCACTGAGAGAAAATGCAGAAACTACGGTTTCAACACAGAGATGTATTAACTACGAAATTTGGTAAGGAAGAAACCACGAAATCATCATGAAGCAAATTACATAAAAAGGTTATGTCAAACTGAATCGAGATCAGTTTTAGATGATCAGTTCGAGATGATGAGTTGCTAGGGATCCGTCAGTTGAGATCAGTTCTTGGGATCCGTCCATGGTGATCAGTTGCCAGGGATCTGCATTCGATCATCATTCTTGGAAACCAGTCTGTAGAAGATCAACACCAAGTTTCAGTGGAAACCCGTCCACTGTGGTTCGTCACTGACTACGAACTCTGCGTCCAGGAGTTCGACTCCAATAAACGTCAAGGTATGTGGTAGTACATCTCTGATTACTCTCAGATGAATGAATCACCAACAGTTTGCCTAATGTGATCTAGCAATCTAACTAACTAATCATCACACACATTACACATAGCTCTACAGCACTAATGACAATAAATGTTTACTTTAATAATAAATGTTTATCTAACTAATGAATTTATTACCTCTCGCTAGCAAGCGTAAACCCTACAATGTATGTTATTCTTAATTAATGTTATAGCTCTTAATTAATTTATTACCTCTCGCATGTTTGTCATAGAAATTCCTGTCTATTCTGGATAATAGACAGAAGCAGCCTATATCATGTCAATAGCATACTACATCCCAGAATATTAGGCACGACACGATAGTGGGTTGAGAATATATATATATATATATATATATATATATATATATATATATATATATATATATAGGGGTTGGACAAAAAATCTAAAACTTTTGCAAAAGTGTGAAAATCATACCTAGTATGCTGTGGAGTTTCCTTTTGCGTCCAAAACAGCTTGGATCCTACGTGGAATGGACGTATACAGCTCCTAAATCGTGGTGTGTGGAAGTTTGTACTATTGTTCCTCAAAATATGCTCCAGTTTCTTAAGGGATGCTGGTGGAGGGTAATGAGACCGAACACGCCTTTTTAACTCAGACCACAATGGCTCAATGATGTTCTGATCTGGTGATTGTGGGAACCAGGGGAGGTGTGATAGCTCCTGGTCATGCTCCTCAAACCATGATTTCACCGTTTTTACAGGGTGACAGGGTGCCAAATCATCCTGGTAGATGCCATCACCATCAGGGAACAATATTTGGGCCATGAATAGAACCTGGTCCCCCAAATTGGCCTCATACGCCGTAGCATTCATCATTCCATGCAGGGCTATGATGGGACCTGCAGAAAACCACGATATCACTGCCCATACTGTAACAGAACCACCCCCATGCTTTACAGTTGGGAGCAGACAGTCTGTATCATAGGCCTGCGACGGTGTTCTCCATACGTAAACACGACCGGTTGTTGGAAACAAGGTGAAGGTCGATTCATCGGATCACATTACGTGTTTCTATTGCTCATGAGTCCACGCCTTGCGGTCCTTGCATCACTGGATTTGCCTCTTCGTATTTACTGCTGTGACCAGGGGTTTGGCGATAGCGGCCCTGCCATGAATTTTCATTTTATGAAGTTCCCGTCGCACTGTTTTTGATGAAACCGGGTCCTGTAGGCCGGAATTGAGTTCAGACATAATTTTCATTGCGGTGGTCTTTTTAGATTCTACAATCCGTTTTCATGCCATCCGGTCCCTATCTGAGAGGATTGTCTTTCGACCACTGTTGTGCTTTGCAGACGTCGTTTGCCCATGAATTGTGTATGCCCTCGTGACATTGCACACAGTGTTTTTCGATAGCCCTGCAATGTTCGCCACTGTTGGCACTGAAGCTCCAACCAGACGGGCACCAACGATCATGCCTCTTAGGAAGTCTGTCAGATCGCTCATTTTTAACGCACCACTTTCACACCACGACACTCACAGGTGAACTGGTTACAGCTGACGGAAGATGAAGGTCCACATGACACACTGAAATGAAAACAAAAAACGATTGGCAACCGCAACACGTGTTGTACAGTGGAGGGCCAAACTAGTGTTCTGTATGAAGTGTTTTTAGATTTTTTCTCTGACCCTTTTATATATATGTATACTATAAAATCTCCCTCCGACCCTTTTATACTATAAAATCTCCCGATATACAAAATCATGGGGTAATTGTGAAAGACAAAAGAAAAACAGAATAAACGAAAAGAAAGAAAATATGGTTCGTAGAAAAGAAAGAAAAATTATATGAGAAAACAGCACGCAGAGTTAGTTATAAAAGAAATACCTCTAATAATTTGGCAGGAGGCAATGTACCTAAAATGGAAACCGCATTGTTTCGCTGAACTGCTATGGTGATACGTTGTATCAGAGAATTAGTAGCCCGTTTGTCACCAGCAAATTGTACAATACGTTGTCCTACTTCTTTGATGAAATTTAGACCTTCGACGCCCAAAGTGCTGCTCGATTCAATGGCTACGGACATGAACATGTATCAATCGTGTAGTTCTTTATATTTTCCTCTTTTCTCGCATTCTCTGCGGGCTGTAGTAGCTCCTTCTCGTGATGAAAGAGTAAGGTTCGATGACTCGAATGTATCAGAGCAGGTGAAATCCCAGAAAAGAGTCTTCTCGCTCTTCCAAGGTACCAGCTTCATACCATCTGGTCTTTTGCCGTCATCTGTTGCATCCCGCAGGTTCACGAACAGATGGAAGTTCCGCCGATGTGAGTGCTCTCCAGATAATGTCATTTACATTCGAATGTTTCACATGTCTTCCGGAACTACTTATGCACGAGAGACCGTGTAGATCCTTTTAGTTGACTGATGAACCACATGTAGAGCAATTGTATGATTCCTGATGTCTGCCCCTAGGCGAAGTGCAACTGCAATACGAAAACTTGCGTTTGAAAGGTTCAGTCCTACGTTTGTTAAGATAGGTTAAAAAAAAAAAAAAGTAATACAGTAGGACGTCGAAAATCCGAACATGGTCCCTAGAAGCTTTTACATTTTGTCTTAGAGCAAGCGATACACAAATAATAGGGTGGTCCGTCGAAGTTGTGTGAATTTAATGTTTTTACAAAAGCTCATTCATATGTAATTGTTTGTCATACATATTTTTATTTTTCCTTAAGCCTATATAAGTTAAGTTTTAAGTGAGAGTTACAAGAACAGTGGAATTTAGTGTACGAGTAGGTTCTTCAGAAACATTAAATGTAAGTAGCCTTACGTACGGTATTGTATGTAAGGCTACTGTATGTACTGTATAACCTCTGAATCGATAAAAGAGCATACCGTAGAGTATATTTAAGCGTAAATGGCATTTTCTTGGTCATTTTCGAAAATATGAACGACCTGTGGTCCCAGTTAGTTCGGAATTTGACTTCCTACTGTATATCCTTTAATGTAATAAAACATATCCATGTAATATATATACCTATATAATTATTATTTGACAATACAGAAGAATGTTCCGTTGCTGGAGTGTCACTTTAGCAAGTTCCTGAAGTTTTGATAAAATGAAGTAAATCAATCATCAGATATACAGGTACAGGTTATTACAGTCTACTGTTGCACATAGAAAATCTGTTCAGAAGTTCATATTTGCACACTTAATTGTGAGGGTTTTCTATTCCCTTTTCTTTCAGCTTTAACTAACCTAAGGTATAATTATCAGAGATTATTATCAGTAATGTTGAGTAATATCATTTAATACTGTATGATTTAAACACTCATTTAGTGCTGTTTTTCCAAAGCAACTACTGGATTCAGTGAATTGTTGCAAAGGCTCTAACCACTTCTTGGATCTGAGTTTGTATCTGTATGCTGCAAGTAGAAGATCCATGACTTCAGTATCTCCCATTATCTTGTAACTTTTGAATAACGTGTGTTCGACTAATTGATAACTTTTTTTTATGTACACGAGAATATTTCTTCAATGATCGTAGTGGTCAGTGCGCAAGACAGTTTGAATGGTCTGTTACAACTGCAGTATCGTTCCACCGTATAAGTTTCGTTTTTCCTCGTTAGGAAGTTCTTTCTGCAGAGTCAGGAAACATTCTTGAACACGATTATTTGTGCTTTTGTTATTTATTATTATTATTATTATTATTATTATTATTATTATTATTATTATTATTATTATTATTATTATTTCCAACAGACAAATTCTTCATTTACATAAGGCTTCCAAATGAGGATATTCATAACAAAAAAGGAAATACAAATAAATAAAAATAAAAATACAAAACGACAAAAAAACTATCTCAAATACATAAAAGTACAGTAGCAGATACGACAGTGACATATTCATGTAAGCATAACCATACACGTCCAAATACACATACTCACATCTATACGCTTCTCAAAAATATATTTACCCGCCTGAATTTTTAAAATCTCTTAAAATTGTCAGTTAGGCAACGTACCCGAACGGGAAAGACTTGGAGAAGTAAAATGAAATCTTTCAGTTTAACGTCTCACAATTATGTCTTTAGACTAAGGAACTCCGATGATTAAGTCAGGTGAATGATGATGAAATGAGAATGCGGGAGGAAACCCGTGGACACAATGTTGTCCAGCACTAACTTATTTGGCCGGGGATCCAACCAATGAACCCATGCACCAGAGGTAAGAGCTGTATTACTGAACCACCCTGCCCCTCGGATGCCTAGGTGCCATTCTAGAAGTGTTGGTGTAGTCTCACTATGTCTAGGCATCATTCTATAAGTTCATGGGATTCTCAGAAGTTCCACACTATAAGTATCATTTTATGTTGTACTAGCAGCGTTCACCCCGCTTCGCTGCGGTCACCCCGGAACGCAATAAACTTTGTTACTTAGATAATTTTTACTTTTTCGCTTTCAAGTGATATGATAAAAACCATAGAAGATTGCAGTAAATCTTAACATTATATCGCCTGTCATTTATGTTAACCCGCCCCGCTTCGCTGCGGTCATCCCGGTGCTGGCATATTGTAAAAGTGTCTGTAAAAATAAGCAAATCAATTAAAAAATTTTAAACAGAAGATTCAAGCTATTTTCCGCTGTATATCGCCTGTCATTTATGTTAACCCGCCGAGTGACACGGTCATGCGGGTTGCATATAAATACGTTTATTTTTACCTATGATGAACTAACAAAGGATTTGTGGACACCTGAATGGTCAATTATCTCAAGACACTGGTAATTAAAAATTAAAGTGATATGATAAAAACCATCTAGGGTCCAAATCCTAATAACCCCCCAAAAATGAAAGAAATTGGTTCAGCCGTATTAGCGTGATGAGCGGACAAAGGATTTTGTACGTTCTCTTTTATATATATAGATATATAATAACCCGTATTGTTGCTTTTATGGTCATCAGCTCCCATACGTTGTAAACAATCAGTGGCAAAAGGGGTACATGGTAACTCAGTGGTAGTGTGCACTTTATGGCAACGGGTCTCACTTTAGGTCTGCGACCAAGTGAATTTGTGATGAAGATTGTTCTTATTTTTTTTTTTCGAGGATACTCTCATTTTCTTGCAAATCCTCATTGGCTCAATTCTTCCAAAATCATTACGTAGTATTAATGTTTATCTCCTTAGCATACAGGTCATGATTGTGGGTTATCAACCTGCATATGTAATGATTTTATTTAACTTTCTTTTATCCACTACATTCAGTCCCTACTGTAGTTATGCAACCACGTACAACACACCAAAAATCCTTCGCCATCTTGATTCTGTTCAAAACAATGGCGCCGACTTTCCAAAATTTATGTGGGTGCATATCAATGGGGCGATGTGTTAGCCAATATGTTTTTAGGGAAGTCTCGATATTTGATTTATTTATTTTTAGTTAAAATCTTTTTATGATCACTGTCATAAAGGGCTGTGTTGTGATAAAGTAAAATATATCGGTACTATAAAGATAAGTTGGGCTGCCTTAGGTCAATCGGTAACACAGCTGACTTAAATATAACAGAAAGGGGTTCAAACCCGGGTCCAAACTAAAAATCTTGTGGGTGCGCCGCACTCGCTAAATTTGTGTAGGTACAGGACCCTGGAGCACGCACGTAATCGACGCGCATGGTTCAAAATATCGATGGTCCGTCAACGACTTTTGTTACTTGATGGGACGTTGAATGCCATCTGTCATGAATCAGATCCATCTGTTCTTTAAAAAAAAAAAAAAAAAAAAAAAAAAAAAAAAAAAAAAAAAAAAAACCGGGACCCCCACTTCCCGTGGGAGACTTCCTTGCGCCACCACTGAACGATTCAGAATCATACATTTTTTGATAGAGCAGATTACAAGTCTAAGACAAAAGCGTGACACATCTGCTCAATAGCTAATAGTTCTGCAGATATTCGTCCCCGAAGTTTATTTTCCCACGGTTTTGGACAGTCCTAGCTCTGAAAGTATGCACTTTTGACCACAGGTCCATATGAACTCTTTTCCTTATTTTGATGTGAGGAATCACCTGTTTCAATTTGTCGGTCTAGTTCATTAAAATATTATATAATATGTAACAAGCTCATTTTTCTAAGGAATACTTCCCTTGATATTGTGGATTATCTTCATCGGTATCTCACACTTTTTTCCTCAAAAAAATTATTTTTGAAAGTTATACTGCATCCTGTGATCGAGACCAACGGTAAAAGTGAGGAAGAACGACGTCTCCCCACTTCCAGAAAACATTTGTGGCGTTCCCCCATTTTCTACAAAAAAAAAAAAAAAAAAAAAAAAAAAAAAAAAAAAAAGATAGGCACGAGGACGGCGTGACGTCATGCGTCGTCCTACCTTTTCAGATCCATCTTTATCGCTGATCGAGACATCATTTTGCAGCACGAGCCTCATCATTCAATTCCGGCTATTACATTACAGTGAAATATTTCTGCCGGAAAATAACATCTCTACAGGCAGTAACGTCAACATTGTGAAATATTTTGTAAAAAATAAATAAATAAATAATAATAATAAGTATATGGAGCTCAATAATTTTGCTGTATATCGGTATTCGATATACAGCAAAAACAACAAACAAAAGCGAAATCTAAGAGACAAGAGTTCCCATTATTATCTTACATAGTTAGGGTATATCTGCATGAGTACAACGTAACATGAATGGTATGGATTTATCGTAACCAGTCTTACAGATAAACCGCTTATTCATGTTCAGTGCAAATTTTACTGCAAAGTGCACAAACAAGTAAAACCTTATCTTATTCACGAATCCAAATTTTTCGTCATTAAGTTACCTTGTCAATTTTAATAAAGTTAGTTATACATGCTGTAACTTCCTCAATTTTAGTAATTCCAGTTAGCCCTCTACACAATGTAGAACTTCCCCAGAAGCTCATATCTATAAAATCTCATTTTTAAAAAATCGTCTTAGATGATTATTCACTGGTAAACGAGTCGTTTATACGTATACTTATAAATGTTTATTTTGTATCATCCAATCTTAGTTTATGAGTCTGGTATTGAGTAATTCTATAAGTAATTCCTGAGTAAAACTCAGAACAAATTCTTCTTCGTTTTGTTCTAAATTTACACATTCTGAGTAACGGTGAGTTATTATGTGTTGTTTACTCCTGTTTTGCACCATAATAAATTTTCTGTTTTCAAGGCTCTGTCTACTATATTAGTAAATAATAATGTATTTCAAAATCTCCATTATCACGGACAGCAGAACGCTATTCTTCAGGTCAAAATAAAGCAAAAATCCTATATAATGGCATATCTCCAGGGTCTCCTTCAACCGCTATTGGGAATCAAAATTTCACAATGTGGGAACGTCGCAGATTAAATTGGATTTATTAAATTACTTTATGAATCCATCAAGCAGTTACAGCAATTCTTGTGCTAATAAATGGTGCTCATGTAAACGTATATCGACTTTAACTTCCATCTGGAAAGAATCGATGTAACTATTTGGTAGATTGCAGTGGCGGCCGGTGGATTGTGGTTTCGGTGTTGCAGCACGAATGATCGGAGACAGAAGGTAAACTGGACTCATTGACTATTCATCATAACTTTAGATGCAAATGCTATGTGACATGTGAAATTAAAATTCTGTTTTTAAAAAATAAAAAATAATGCCAAATAGTTTTATCCGGTTAGTCACATTATTTAATTAATACGCCCATTATCCTCTCTTTGATTGGGGTAAATTTGTCTAATACATGCTGATTGAACTATTGCATTCCCATTATCAAGTCTTTTTCGATTGAAAGCATAACCAATGGTGATAGCGAGAGCGGATTTTAAGATGCAGCACCTTTCCTAAAAATGCAGTTGTTAAACAACTAAAGTTCAAAATATGTATTTTCGGGGATAAAGCGAACTGAAATGAACGCACCTTGTTGCAATTTTTTCGTGAATGTGGCACCTTTTTTGCTAAATTAATAAAATTCCTCCTTTTTTACTTCTTTTAGCCTTCAGCACATTTACTGCCCCTTTTTCTTTCTTTTTTAAAATTTGGACAGAACAATATGTTTTATTTTCAATCTGGTTTACACATAATATTCCATAAATTTAGACGCAATCTTGACGGATTTGCTAGGGACAAATTTGAACTGACTTTGCGAAACAATCCGGACGTAGAAACCGTTGCAACGTCAACTGAACTTCTCGTCCATGTGCTTACAAGATATGCACCACTGGTTTCCGTTGATTTCGAGAGAAGGTTCTCCACATACAAGAATCTCCTGAGCTCCAAGCGACAGAAACTAATATTCGAAAACATAGAAATATTGTGCATATTCAAGTATAACCAGTTTCTGAAAGCCCAGTAGTATGTAACGGTTTCTCAAACCTAAATTATTAAAAAAAAAAAAAAAAAAAACCGAGTTGGTCTTAACTACAAGAATGTTGAATGTTGTACAAGTTTGAGATTAAATAAAACAATTTTGCAATTTATGTCAAATGTTTAAAGCCAAGTTTTTAACAACATTTGCTGGTGTAATGAATAAAGAATGTTCACGTAACTGTATACTATAGCAATTATTAAAGATATCCTATTAGCACCTTTTTTGCACCTTTTTGAATGATTTTTCAGCACCTTTTATTCCCTTTCTCTTACCACATTTTTGCTCCTTAAAATCCGGTCTCTAGTGATAACCTTTTTTGGAACATTTAATTCCTTGAAAGAGTCAGTTCTTTTCGATGTAGAAAAGAGCCTATCTTTTTTCTTTGTTTTTTTGCTGACGTCATAGGTACAGTTAATATCACTGGCGTCTCTGGCATGTAAAATTTCGGAGGGGGGACATCAAGGAAAGTGATTTAAATGGTACCACCAAGCTCAACCTGTTTATTATTTTCGATTCCATTTGTTAGCTTTCTACTTACGTTCACGGACCCCCTGAGGGTATCAAGAAGTCTGTTATAATTCTTTCATAGCCTGAATATTATATTCCAAATAGCGTAATTATTATTTATATGTTATTCTGTCGTTAGTAAATATATTAGAATAAAATATTGAATATTTTGTACTTCAAAATATTGAGGGGGACGCGTCCCCCTCGTCCCCCCGCCAGAGGCCCATGGTTAATATTAATTTCAGAAGCTTTGTAGATTCGCTAAATATTTTTTCTTGATTATTGCGAACAATTCATTCTAGCAAATCCAGTCCCTGACAATGATTCAAATTCTTCTGCAGCGTACGCTGAAGACAGTTCATGAAAAAAAAAAAAAATGTAAATTGAACACACTTTACTCACAGTTTATCTAGGAAAATTTAAAACAAATTGTGGAAATACATATAAGGCAAACAACATTGCTGCCATAAGATGACCTGTGAATTTAAACAGATTTTTTTTCGAACACTTTCCTGAATTGCCCTTTGCTTGTTTTGTTTAAGCCGTAATTACAAGTTTTTCCTCAGTAGAGAGTTGGGCAAATAGCTTTTATTCTTAAAAGTTATTTACAGAAGTCATGCTATACAGGGTGTCCCAAAAGTAAAACAAAGCACAAATTCCTGGCACCAAAACAAGCAAAAAATATTATATGACATATAGTCCGGAAATAGACAGGGGCGAAGCTAGACAGTTTCGAAAGTGGGGAAAAAATTTCATACCTGCCTACCGGAATAATGGTAGGAGCTAGGAAATGGGTTCAGAAATACATAAAAATCATATCGGCTTGATCTGTTAAGCGCATGTTACACAACTGCGCTAAAGATTCTTCATACGCCATGTAGGCATTCACAGAATGTATGAAATTGTAAGCAACTACAGCCACTCCCATTATCTCTGTGAGTATACCACATTCCATTGACCCTGAGCACTGTAAGAATTGCCAGGGGAATGAGAGGGAAATCCCCTCTGTAGAACTGGATATTTTTCATAAGTTTTGAATTTCCACATGTTAATTTTCTCGGAGGTACACTTCATCCCCCATATAAAACATCCTTTAATTCCCATACTGTATCTGTAGTTAATACAACCTTGCTAGGCACGCATTGCTTTGACCGCCATTTTGCTGAACTTCGTACTGTATTTTATCTATCTTCATTGCACCGTTGCATTACCTGTACCGTAAAGTCATTCCGTTAATCCTCAGACGATGTATGGAAAATTCCGTGCACACTTATGTCAAACATTTGAACATGCGATTTAATTCTGATTCTGTTTTCTAGCTCCTATTATTATCCCAGTAGCAAGGTATGAAGTCCCTTTTCCCCACATTCGAAGCTCTCTAGCTTCGCCCCTGTTCATTTCCGGACTATATGTTATATAAACTTTTTTTTATTTGTTTTGGTGCCAGGAATCTGTGTTCATTTTTTACCATTACTTTTGGGATACCCTGTAGAATTCAGAATTTCTAGGTTATTTATAGAATTAGAGCACGCACAACTCAATTAAATCTAACTAAAAAGCAAAAACAGCTGATTCAGAAAAAGTAGCTGATACAAAGGAGATATATGAATCGTAAATGTCACATATACACCAACCTACACACATGCGTAAAAGAAAAACTACATTCCAAATCATCCGTCTTGGTTGTAAGCAATACACGATGGACACAATATAATTCTACACGAGAGGAAACAATGCTTATCAATGTGATACGTTCTGGAAAGCATACTTTGTAACCCGCCAGATGTAGGATCAGCGTGTAACAGAAGCCAAAAGTCAAAGAACGTCAAAATAAACAGCATAGCCAGTTTTACACCCAGAAATGTTTGCTGGGAGGGGTCCAATACGTCTTTGTAATATCGAACCTGTCTTTTTCTGCACCCGAAAAGACGATATGTAATTAATTACTGTCACTTATTTCTAGAAAACAAATGAGAACGATTACTTTTATAAGAAAAGAAACTGTACATGAGGCGTAAAATAAAATATTTAGTCTACATCAATAAGTTCTCTGTTAACTATAGTTCGTTAAGAAAGTCTACAAATGTTAGACGAGTTTCGAAAATTTTTGGAAGATCTGGATTCGGTGAACCCCTTCTGGCTGCGCTCCTGAGTATTGCTAACTAGTCCCCAAGTTAATGTGGCGTTTCCCATCATATAGTTTTATGTCGAAATTATCAAGAGTACAAAATACATTTGTTTTATAAAATAAGTACGTATATACTAAAATACTATCGAGAGAGGAGGATTCTATATATTGACTTAATATTTGGTTCACAAGTCGCTGTACAAGACAGTCTTGGGAAGTAACGTAACGGAACTAACGCGTTACTTGTAACGCGTTACTTTTCAAGTAACGTTTCCTAGTAACGCGTTACATTTTTCCCAAATTAACTGTAACGGTAACGCGTTACAAATTTTTAAGTAACGTAACTAGTTTGCGTTACTTTTTTCGCGTTACTCTTCGGACAGGTAACCATAATAAATTATATTTTTTCGGAAACAAGTGTTTCTTTCCTGTAAGTGAATTTCTCAAAATGGAACAATGGAGCATGAACTACGTATGTCAATAACTGACAGTCACCGACACACATAAAAACAGATAAGATCATTGTGCCACTTGCTGTTTTTGGAAGATGAGGACAACCTCAGGGAAATCATGTGTACTGATTGCAAGCATCTGGAAGATTTTGTCATAGATGTTGACAGCTCCAAATCAGTATATTCAGTGAGTGAACTACGAATGCAATTACACCGGTAGTCTATTTTACTTTTATTGTTTTTTTTTTTTTAAGTTGGAGAACGAAAATTTTTTTACCGTTCGAACGTTTGAAAGAACATTCTTAAGGTGAGGATGATGGTGGACAGAATTTAAAAGTAAAGTAACTGAAGTACCCCGGCGGGAAGTATTTACCGGTATAAGCAACTAGGGTGCCATAATTAACGATAATGGAGTGAATATGAATAAACTGTTCTGATGAGCAGACCTACTTTATCACTAGAAAATAGTTTGTTGATGGTATGTAATATTGGAGTTCTTTCAGATCAGTTCGCGTATCCTAGAGTCCCGTTGATTATATAGTTTGGAACAACTAACTTTGAAAAGCATGTATCGATTTTAGGGTTACTGGCAAATGTTGATTTATACCCAGTTCACGTGTTATCATTTTATTAGTTGTAGTGTAATGCTTCTCTATATTCTGTATTTTTCATTTTACATAACAACTAACTAACTAACTCTATGGCCTATGGAACCCGGAGGTTCAATGCCGCGTTCACAATAGCTCTCTACTGACTTCTATCCGTAGCTAACTGCATCCAGTTTCTATTTTGTATTCCAATCTCAGCGAGATCCATCTTAATATTGTCACCCCATCTGCGCCTAGGTCTTCCTAATGGTCGTTTTCCGATGGGGCTTCCAGTCAAGACTTTGAAAGCGTTTCTACTTTCTTCCATTCTAGCTACATGACCTGCCCACCTAAGCCTACTACACTTGACGACCCTAACAATGTTGGGTAAACCGTATAAATTATGTAGTTCCTCGTTATGAAGTTTCCGCCATTCCCCATTCACATTCCTCTTGGGTCCGAATATTGTTCTCAAGATCCTGTTCTCAAATACTTTCAGTCTATGTTCTTCCCTCAGAGTAAGCGACCATGTTTCGCAACCGTACAGAACTTTACATAACAACATTGTTATTACTATATAATTAGTTTAACAGAATAATAATAAGCAGCCATTTTTTGTAACGCATAGGGATGGGCACGAGCAGGGGTGGACTGGCCATAATCAAGTACCGGCCCGATGGCCGCTGCGCCCTCCTCACATCAGTGCCTTTGCGCCCTCCTCGGGAGGGGCTAAGACCCGTCTTATTCTCGGGAAGGCTCACAGTTTCCTATCTGAACACATTAAAAAAAAAAAAAAAAAAAAAAAACGCTACATAATTATTTTATAAATTCGCTAGCCTTTGGCCAGCTAGGGCTCCACCCCAGACCCCGGTATTTGCTCGGCCTGCGGCCTCGCTCTTTCTGTTTTCGGCGTGGGAATGCTATTAATGATATTAGATTTACCCCTAAATATATAGATTTGACTCTAATATCGGTCATTTTGGACGATTTTCACATATCACCCTTACCTAGAGATGCAAAAAAGCCGGCTTTTTTGAATCGATGGTTTTTTTCACATAAAAAGCCGGCTTTTTTGGGAAAAAAACGAGAATTTTGGAAATTTTGGCTTTTTTCAACTTCATGATTTTTCTATCTAAATAGCTTTCTTATAGTATATTCTATAGTTAGATAAGAATTCCATGACCTGAATGTAATATTTCGCTCTGAAATTCACCATCAAGATGGATGGAGCACATGTTTTACGAATTAAAGCTAACATGAAGAATGTAGTATTTGAGGGCAATTTTAGAGGCTATTTAACTTTATTTTAACTTTTGAGTTATCGACATCTTTTTTCTTCTCTAGTTTGTCATCCGTGTTTCATTTCTAAGAGCTTTTAGTACTCTAGCTACTAGCGTAAAAGTTAAACTTGCCCGTTTTTCTATTTATCCGTCAAAGCGTACGTTTTTCAATATATCCGTCAAACCGTACTTCCACATTTCTGTTATACTGTAGCTGTGAAGTGATTTATCAATAATTTTCCGGACAGCCTTGAACACCAATTTATACAAATAATCAGTAGCGGATTTAGAAAAGTACTTTAGGAGGGTTTTTTTCTGATTGTTTCGTTTCCTAAAAAGTCCTAATTTTATTTGGGAAGTGCTTGAAGTTTATGAGTACAGGCATAACTAATATTTCATTTCGTTTATATGTTTAGCAATAATCTTCCTGATACAACTTTAAAAATCATTTTATACTGAGAATCAGTGGCGGATTTAGAAAAGTATTTTGGGAAGGGTTTCTTACTAATGTTTAGTTTTTTTTAAACATTCGTAATTTTTATTTGACGGGAGCTTAAAGTTTATGAGTAAAGGCATAAATAATAGATATTTCGTTTGTTGCAGACATTCCGTAACTTTGGGGAACGGGCTTCAGTCCGAAAGACCGCCCCCCTAACCTTCGCAAAACCGTCACTGCTGGTAATTAGTAATAATAACGATTTAAAAACAATAAAAAAGGAAGTCGCCCAACTCAGAGTACACGCACTATTTCTACATTCACAGATGGAATGAAGAAAAGCTTTGTCAGAATGGTCGAATGCTGGTTGAATCCCGGACTTCCCGATAGAAGCGCAAAAGCTAATCACTCAGTCATGTTTGTTGTGCAGTTGTATTTAGCTTAACTTAAATATATTCCGTAGTCTTTTTTCTTTTTTTTGGGGGGGGGGGGGAGTTCCGTAATGATATGTTGAATCCCTCTTGTTAAAAATTCAGAAAACTTGAGGATTGGGTAAACTGTGATGGTGGTTCTATAAAACTTAACTGTGAATTTCAAGAATATACAGAACCAAAAGCTCTAGATGTGCAGCCTTTAAGTGTATCATATAAATCTAAGTATTTCTCTTATGTTTTATTTTAATTTTATTTTGTTTCAAAAAGAGGGTATGGAATATTTTGAAGTAAAAATACTACATACTATTTTGCTAGTTATTTGTGTATTCTTTAAAAAGAAGTGTTTACTTTTAGGGTTGGCTGATTTACACCAACTTTTTTTTTTTTAATAACTGGTTTAAACCACAAAAATAAAAAGAATGAAAAATGCGAATCGTGTGAACTTCATGGTAACGTTTCCAGATATCAAACCACCTGCAATAGTTTTATTTCCCTTTCACCTTTTAATCAAGGTGTCCCATGTTCAATTCTCGGTCGAACCACAATCCTTCTTTCATGCGTAACCCAAGTAGCGGTTCGGATGTCAGTTTAAGCGAAAGTCTTCTCCTTGATAACCTCGGTATTTCGTAAGGATGTTAAGCCTAAATATACGAAACAAACCAAATTGTATATTTCTACATGCCTAAATGCGTGTTGTTTTATAAAGAAGCCAATATTGCTTAAATATATTGATAGAAATTGGCAAAATTTATCGATTGCCTACGTAGTTTCCAACATTAGCTTGGATTGGACTTTCAATGATATCTACGTACCGGTACTAAATTTGTAATTTAATACCTCAGTTTTAGCGTACTGATTATGGTACGTTGACCTTTAAATTTTACATGCAAAGCAATAATAGGATTTTCCCGTTATTGTCTTACATTTCAAGTAATGACGGGATTTTCCCAATGGCTAAGGCGGGAGATTCTTAACTTAAGAAATTTACTGACCGCACTTCTTTAAGCTTCCGGCATAACCCCGCTGTTGCATAATAACATCAAGGCGAAACAAACTTAGGCTATTTCTGTGAATATGTAATATAAATACATAAAGCAAACAATCTAAGTCAAAAAAGCCAGGTTTAAACCAAAAAAGCCTGGTTTAAACATCCCCCAAAAAACGGATTTTTGGCATTTTCAAAAACAACCACGGTTCTTGCCAACTCTGCTTACTTTTGTATATAGGAGGTTAAAAAATTCTTATTATATACATTGGTTAATCCTGTAGAATTCATAATGTAAATATGTTGAAGAAAAATTGTTTGAAATATTTTTTCGAAATTCATACTTTATTTTCGATGTTTTATATTATTATCAGCATCAACCACTAATTAAATGATTTTTTGTGTTATAGAGAAGCGATACAAAGTCTGTTTTATCAATTTAAAGCAGTATTTTGAAAAAAGCCCAAAATTTCCGAAGCAAAAAAGCAAAGCAGGAAAAACCGAGTTTTTTTCCAAAAAAGCCGGTTTTTTCCGAGCCCTTGCATCTCTACCCTTACCAACCCCACGCTCCGCCCCAAATCCCAGTATTTGCTCGGCCTGCGCCCTCGCTCTTTCTGTTTTTGGCTTTGGGAATGTCATTATAATGATCTTAGGGACCCTGAAATTTATAGATTTGACTCTAATCTATCGGTCATTTTGGATGATTTTTATATATCAACCCTCCCACCCCCACTGCTCCGCCCCCAGATCCCGTCTTTACTCGGCCTACGGACTTGCCCTTTCTGTTTTAGGCTTTAGTGGTACCATTAATGATCTCAGCGACTTCGAAATATATTGATGTGACTCTAATCTCGGTCATTTGGGATCATTTTTACATATCCGTTAGAGGCGCTAGTGGCGTTACATAAAAACAAGACACCGTTCAAGACTTACAGATGAACATTTGGAATCATTGTTCTTGATGAACTCAGAAAGAGACATTCTGCGCAAAAAAGACAACAATATTATTATTGACAAAATGTGTGATAAAAGCAAGGAGATGCGAAGGCTCCTTCAAGCATAAAGCAGTGACTTTACTTTCATTTTCCAGTTTGGTTTTTGGATTTCTTTTTTCGCTAGGTAGGAATATAATTCTAAATATACTTTTGTTAATTTGTAGTAAATGTTTCATGTATACTTTTTATTAACGGTTTTAAAAATAGATGAAAAATAAGTTAATGTTATGATGAACAAGGACAGAGGTATGAAAAATAGCATAAGCACCAAACTTAACTCAAATTTTCAGTTATAATTAGGCTGTTAACAAATGTAGCCGAAGAATTTAAACAACTGGTGTGATTTTTGTAGTCTCAGTTAAAGTATGCAGATTTATATAGGCCTAATATACGAGGCGTGTTTTTTAAATAAGGCCGTTTAAACATAAGTACACAACGAAAGGTTATTTCAAAAAAATAAATGTATTTTCAGAAAGTACATACTTTACTCTATTTTTCGACATAGTTGCCAAGAATGTTCAAACACTTATCATACCTCTTAACCAATTTCAAAATACCCTCTTCATAAAAACTTGCCGCCTGCTCCGATAACCAAGAGTTCACTGCCGTTTTCACATCGTCGTCATAATTGTTACGGTTGCCACTGAGGTGTTGTTTGAGGTGGAGGAACAGGTGGTAATCGCTCAGCGCAAGATCAGGACTGTACGGTGGGTGGTCTAAAACTTCCCAGCCAAAACTGTCCAACAAATCGCGGGTCTAGCCTGCAGTGTGAGGTCTTGCATTGTCATGGAGAAGAACAATGCCCTTTGTCAGCATGCCGCGTCGTTTGTTTTGAATCTCTCTGCTTAGCTTTCAGAGTGTTTTGCAGTATGCTTCTGCATTGATAGTGGTTCCTCGTTGCATGAAGTCGACCAACAAAACACTGACGCCACGATTTTGAGCTGGGACAGAGTCTGTTTGCCCTTTACCTTTACAGGCGAGTGTGTGTGTCTCCATTCCATGCTGTGTTGCTTCGATTCGGGCGTGATATGCGAAACCCATGTTTCGTCTTCAGTTACAATCTGACTCAAGAAGCCGTCACCTTCTTCGTGATAACGAGTCAAGAACTTCATGGCACACTCAAATCTTTGGTTTTTGTGGTCCTCTTTAGGAGTTTCGGGACCTAACGGGAGCACAGTTTCCTAAACTTTAGGTGTTCAGAAACAATTTTATATAGCACTGATCTCGACACATCAGGAAATTCGTTTGAGAGACCTGTTATTGTGAAGCGCCTGTTCTCACGAACTCGCGCTTCAACTGACGCCACCAAATCGTCTGTAATCGAAGAAGGGCGACCGGAGCGGTCCTCATCATGGACGTTGTCACGGCCATTTTTGAATTCTCGTACCCAATTACGCACTTTGCTTGCACTCATAACAGTATCACCGTACACTTCGCAAATCTGTCGATGAATTTCTGCACCAGACAGGTTACTTGCTGACAAAAACCGTATCACTGAGCGAACCTCACACGCGGCGGGCGACTTGAAGGTCTTAAACATTGTGGAAGCACAGAACACAACCGTACAGGTCAGCTACAGAGTTGAAACTGAGCACATTTGTTCCCAAGGCATGCCGGTACACGACGCACATGCTAGTTGCGGTATGCGCGCGAACTACTAGTGTCTACAACAAAACGGACCTTACTTAAAAAAACACGCCTCGTATTCAGTACTCAAAGTCTCTTTGTTTATGAAAATATTGAATTTGTATAATTCTATCATGATTAACTGCAATAGCTACTTAATCTTTTGTTGTTTTTTGTGTACGAATTTTCCGAGGGAAGCCCCCGGCACTTTCTTTTATTTGGAGGGGGTATTCCATACAAGCGAAAGCCTCAGATGGGCGGCGCCCTCCCAGAGTATGTGACCGCGCCCTTTTTACATAGCCAGTCCACCCCTGGGCACGAGTCGAGCTAAAACTCGACTCGACCCGAATTCAAATCGAGTTTCGAGTCGAGTCAAAGGTAATTTTCTCGAGTCGAGTTCCGAGCCGATTTAGTGCTTTTGACGTCGAGTTTGAGTCAAATCGAGTTTCATAAATGGCTCGTTTTAACTCTTTCGAAATCATGGCCTGATTACACTGGGAAGTGAAAGCCATGAGAAATGTAAGCAGTAATATTAATACTTTTAGTGTTGCTCACGAGAGGGGATACTCCTCGTATCGTCTCGATAGCTAGACCACAAGAGATTTTTATAACGAGCTCAGTTCGGCTTGGCTCAACTGAGCCGATGGCTTGAGTCGGCTCGCTTGGAGTGAAACATCGGCTTGAGCCGGGTTGGTTGGGATTAGCTATCTGTTCGGTTCGGCTCAACTGAGCGAGGGCTCTAACCAACTCGGTTGGATGAGCTGTTGGCTCGGCTCATTTCTCGGTTCGGCTCGATAGTAAATGAACTATGAGCCGAGCTGCTCGAGTCGTTGACAATTCTAAACCCGGGCCGAGCAGTTTTGAACGTATGTGGTCAGCGCTTTATAACTTTTAACAATGTTTGCTCGAGCCCGAATATTTCGTGTTTATACACAGTTTAGTTATACTAAGTAAATAAATAAATAAACAATAATAATAATAATAGTAAGTTGTAGTAGTATCATTGATAATAATTATATTGTCTATATAGGATACTTGAAGAGAGTACTTGAAACTACACACAGTATTTGGCTCGACTCGACTCGAAACTCGACCCAAATTCGAGTCAGCTTGGAGGAAATTTTTTGAGCCGAGTTCTCGAGTCGAGCTCAAAGATGTCTGTTTCGAGTCGAGTCGAGTTTCAAACAAAACTTGCTCGAACTTGAGTAACGCAGTATGGCATTTTAGTCAGTGTTACATTATATGAAAATTTTCATATAGCTGTCAAGTAAGAATTTGTTCTTGTATCTACATAAAGAGATTCAGAACGTGCAATAATAATAATAATAATTATTATTATTATTATTATTATTATTATTATTATTATTATTATTAGTAGTAGTAGTAGTAGTAGTAGTAGTAGTAGTAGTAGTAGTACCGAAAATTGAAGTAATACAATTTTTTTCAGATATTCAAACTTTTGCACCAAAAAGTAACGCGTTACTTTCGAAGTAGGGTAACAGTTACTTTTGGGAGGCAGGTAACGTGTTAGTAACGCGTTACATTTTAAGGGAAAGTAAAGTAACTTGTAACGCGTTACATTTTTACAAGTAACTTACCCAACACTGGTACAAGAAGCCTTCATTGTCTATATAAGCTAAGAATTAATTTGTAAATGCGTGTTTACTTTCATTTGTTTTCTACTCTATTACATATTTTTCTTACCATTTTGTAATTTTGTGATCACTTTTTTTAATTGTCATTATATTGGGTTGCTTCAGTAGTCCGTAATTTAAAAATATGAGTGCATAAAAATAAATTCCGTTTGTAATTGGTAGTGAAATAAAATTCAAAATCGCGAAAAACATTCTCGTTCACTGGAAACCGTGCCGCGTTGTTGCAGAAGCACTGCAACAACAAGGCCTTTTAACTCCTGACATAGGGAAAAGAAGACTTAACATTCGCTCCAATTGCCGCGCTGTAGAAATCTGGTCGCTGTATGCTCGCTGCAACACACTATAAATTAGAGAGTCTGTCACGGATTGTTTTTAGCTTATTGAAACGGATTAACGGATTTTACAGTTACGGAAGTAAAAAATGTGTTATTTAAAGTATATATAGGAGTATTAGTATTTTTTCTGTTCTTTACTACTACTGCTAATAATATTTTTTCTGAAGTACTTTGGTCGTTGTGCAATGCTGCAACACAAACATTAGCCGCCACTGGTAGATTGGAAGATTTTCTCTGTGGTTCGTTATCAGCAACATTGTCACATAATGCAATTCGCGTCTCCATACGAAGACCCGAAAATTATACAATTATATAGGTCTGTATTTTGACTTCCAGAATAGTGCTCTGTAGTCTGTGGGCGCTATTTTTAGAACACCCGAATATATATTGTTCCGAATATAAGTCGATTTTTTATTAACAGCTTTTATTGAGAAAATACAGAATGTTTTACACGTTTTATTAACCCTCAATATACTGTATTATGTATGTATGCGTACTATAAGTAGCGTTAGTAGTGTCCCCATAAGCATTCCGCCAGCGGGCCGCCGTAGGCCCGTCGACGTGCGAATGGCGGGCCGCTGGCGGACGCCGCCGCCGGGCCACCTGCTCGATTACACTAATTACGCCTTCGTCCCGCCGGCGGGGTATCCGCCATAATCCCGCTGCTCCCCCGCCTTTAGCCGATACCCAGCCGCCGAAATCCCCCCCACGTATTTGCTAGTTGCTCGTTGCATTTAGCTCTTTCTTCTTTCTAATTATAACTTAAGTGTGTCGAGTATCCGTGTTATCTTCTGTTTTTAATTCACTGATTTATATGGAGCTTTTCTTTCTTTCTTGAAATGGGCAGATCTTATTAATGGTTTGATTTTACTGAATTCAAGCTAACTGTTACATTTTGAATATATACATTATTTGTATTATATATATATTTAATATTACTCACAGCAAATTTGGTTTATAAAAAGATCAGAGCATTTAAATAGATTCGAAGAAAGCAGTAAAATCAACCATGAATAAAATCGTGGCTCATTGAAAAAAAAAAAAAAAAACTTCTCTATATAAATCAATGAAGTAAAAACAATCAAGACGTATATATACTAAACATCCTCAATTATACATCACTACCAAGTAGTGAAGAAGAATTGAAATACAGCTGATAAGTATACTTTAGAAACTTAATATAACTATTTGATATTGTTCCTTCTTAGCTGTAGTAACAACCACAATCTGGTTTGCCTTAATGTCACATCTTTGAAAGTAACTTCATTTCATCGATTAAAGTGATATAAATGTGCGACTTCACTGAAGAGATTAATGAAAAATAAGTTCAGTGAAATACACGCATTTAGAGTACATTATGTACTAAACTTAATAGAGGGGAGAACTTTCATATTGAGAGAAGCAAGAATTAGCTTTCAGTGATTTCCAGGTTTTTATGGTAAGCATGGTGGCTGTCCTGAAAGCTTCTATCCCTCTCAGGCATATGAGAGCTTGTGAGGAACAACATTGTGTCCGTGCTTTTTCTGTAGTTCTGCAATTTCCTTCCACATTCTCATTCTAGCAATTCTTTCATAATCAATTTTCACTGTTCGTTTGTCTCCTTCAAAATATATGGTATATCCGTGGGACAAAATTTAGGAGTTTTATTTCATTTCGAATTTTTACTTCTTAACCTTATTTTTCCTTAATGCAGTACAAGTTTGCAGTTCTCCCTGCTCTACCACAACTAACAGAAAGTTCATTATTAACCTTGAGAAAAAATTATTAAAGATCCAAGTTAATTAATGACAAAAAGATGCACTCAGCAAATGAAGTTTGGCCAAATTCCAACTTCAATAATTTCTGAGCTAGACGAAACTTGTCACATGAAGCAGATTATCACCACTATTAGCAAATGACGTGTATAAAATAAATTGAAATGGAAACTTTAACGTCACACACGGTTATTGACTGTAGACTAAAGGAGGAAGATGAATGTGATTGATCATGGAAGAATTCGAGGAATGATTATGTGGAAAAATGAGAGAAAATACAATGTTGTTTACCAAAAAACTCACATAACCTGGCATCGAACCACGAACCCATGCACCTTACAAAATCATATATTGTAAAATAAGTAATATGAAATTAATAAAAAAAAGTTAATTCCACCCTCAACAAAGCCAATGTTGAAGTTTTTCCTGTCTTTCCTTTATCAAGCTGTTTTATGTGATTCATGGTATACTGAAGAATAAACTCATTTACAACACAATTACGTGATATTTCTCAAATGTATTGTTCGATTTCTTGTGCCAAAAATATTTATGATTATCATATCATAGAAAGTATCCAAACACCGTATTTGCATACTATTATTCATTCTTATTCACGAACATTACTCAAAGTTATCGATCGAAGAGCAGTATTAGCAATACAATTGTTGCGCTCAGAATCAGCAATAAAACAAGTTATTTACATCCTTACATTTACTGATTATTCTTTTTAATACATTAAGAAGATTACTGTAACAGAAGCTGACTTAAATGCTAGTTTTGTTTACATTTAAGGAAGACAATAATTATACATTCTGACATCAAGTTGGTAACACTAGATTTTATTACTTAAAAAAAAAAAAATACCATATTAACCTATTTCTGTTTGAAGTGCTGTTAATACATTTTGGAACTGCAGAACAAATACAATCGTATAAAGAAATATTTAGAAAAAAGTATGTAATACTCTACCGTATATATATATAACGAATTACCAAATGACACTTGTTACTTAGTAAAACATATGAATAAATGTAAACATATAATTAACCACTTTTTAATTACTAGTAGAAGCTATATGGTACATCTTTAATATAGAACGATGCACTTGCTTTTTCTGCACGGTACTTTCTTCTGTTGATTTATTAAGTATATTTAGTAAGTCCACCCTCTCGGGGGCCATTATTGCAATCACTTTATTTTTGCTTGCAGGTAACTCACTGTTTTTCCATCCTGAGGTGTTTTGCACTTTCCCGTAAACGAAAACTGAGCTCCAAGTACCCCAAAATCACTTACTGCATTTTAACCCTTACGTAGCTATTCAATTTGATAGTGGACGGCTAATAAGATACGTAGGAATTATAAAAATTTAATGTTTTCTGGAATATTCCGGCTCAATTTTCTTTTAGATGACAGTATAGAACATCATAGGATGGAAAAATAGAGAGTTTTCAGAAAGCACATATTAAGTGACTGTCATCATGGTTCCCGAGAAGGATGAAATAGTTAAGATACCTAACAAACGGAAGGAAGTATGGCGGTTCATGGCAAGTTCATTATTTTATACAAAATTTCTAATTTATATTCTTCCTATTCTGTAAAGGAACAAAGAACAAAATTTGTGTCACGTACAAAAAAAAAAAAAAAAGATACTGTCAATCACTACTTATCTGAAATTTACATATCTAACGTACACAACAATGTTTTATATTATATCTACACGTATCAAACACATTGTAGTACATTCCTTGTACCCAAGGCATGAAAAACTATGAAAATACATATATATATATACATACATACATACATACATACATATATATATATATATATATATATATATATATATATATATATATATATATCAGTGGCGTATTTAGGAAGGCTTCCGGGCTTATACCCCCGGAAATCTTACTTACTATAAGTATATGAAATATCTTGCAGAATTTTCCCATTTTCACGTAAAGCCCCCCCCAAAATTAGCAAAGCCCTCCCCGAAACAAAATCGTAAATACGTCACTGATATATATATATACAGACTGTTCCATAATTCGTGTTATTTTCTACAGCGCTGGGAGAAGATGAAGTTTATACACTATTAATGTAAAATTTGGCACTCTTATTGAGAAATATCTGAATTTTTCGAATTTCTAAAGAAAATGAGAGAAAATTGCTAGTAAAGCCGTCTCAAACATTATTTTGCTAAGGTCCCCCTTTTGGGGGGCAAGGGGCGTAAAAAGGTGGTGGGTGATATGTTACCAAAATCCCAAAATTTATTTTCGAAATGCCAGTAAGCGTGAGATTAATCACAAATGTCACAGAATTAATGCTCCTATGTCCTTACATGTAAGAGTGACTGATAATGGGGCTACAGCCCCCTTTCAAAAATAAAAAAAATCACCATAAATATCCTTAGTAGGGACATACGAGAATAAGGTATTTTTGTTAATTAATGTGAAATTTGGCGTCATTGTATCAAATGAGTATGCGTTTTTCAAATTTGGAATGTTATTTTGATAAAGCACCGCCTTAGGGGGCACAGTACTCGATGATGGATCTTTATAAAAATTCAAAATTTTGTTTCGGAAATGCCAGTGAGCGTCAGATTTTTCACCACTGTCACAGAATTAATATTCTAATGCTCCTTGCATGTGCCAGTGACTTATATGGGGCTATGGCCCCCTTTCAAAAATAAAAAAATCACCATAAATATCCTTAGTAGGGACATACGAGAAAAAGGTACTTTTTTAAATTAATGTAATATTAGGCGTCATTGTATCAAAAGAGTATGTGTTTTTCAAGTCTGGAATGTTATTTTGATAACGCACCGCCTTAGGGGGGGCACAGGGGGCGAAACAAAAAATGATGGATGTTTATAAAAATTCGAAATTTTATTCTGGAAGTGTGAATGAGTATTAGATTAATCACAAATGACACGGAATTAATATTCCGATGCTCCTTGCATGTGCCAGTGATTGATGTGGTGCTACAGACACCTTCCACAAATCACGAAAAATCACGATAAATATTCTTAACAGGGACATACCAGAAGAAGCTTTTTTTTCTATTGGTCGATTAATGTGAAATTTGGCGTTATTGTAATAAAAAGTTATGTATTTTCCAAATCTGAAATGTTATTTTGGTAACAGGGGACAAAGGGTGCGGTTGGTAATTTTTGGCTTTGGAGGGCACAGGGGCCGCAGCAAAGAACCTGCAACATGAGCATGTAAGTTTATTGTGAAACTACGACTAACAGCACAGGGAATCAACATAACGTCTAAGTGGCATGAATCAGGCCAGGAGAAACCTCGGCGTCCTTCCCTGCATACTTATTTTGGAGCTAAAGACTTCGTCGTTTCACAATAAACATATATGCTCATGTTGCAGGTTTTTTGGTGCGAACTGCACCAGTGACTGATATTAGGCTACAATCCCCTTTCATAAAACAATAGAAATTCATGATGAATGTCCTTATACGCAAGGACCTACTAGCAGAAGGTAAATATTTTTCATTATTGAAGTGAAATTTGACATTATTGTCGAAAAATGTTTGTTTAGAAAAAGAGCTAAAGCGTCAATATGATAATGGTCATGTGTTGATCTCTTTTAGTGGCATCAACTCAAAATTTGATTGGCCTAATTGAAGTTTCAATGTAAAATGCGGAAAGCAGTTTGCTCTATATTTATACGAATTTTGCTGTAAATGAGCAGTTTTAGGTAGAAAATACGATACCATTCCTCTTCTTCCTCCCCTTTCATCTATGATGGTACATGCGTTTCTAGTTTTATTAC
Organism: Thermobia domestica; assembly: GCF_964235325.1. Lineage (NCBI taxonomy): Eukaryota > Metazoa > Arthropoda > Insecta > Zygentoma > Lepismatidae > Thermobia > Thermobia domestica. The sequence goes on along the minus strand of NC_137460.1, from coordinate 185,757,821 downwards.
GCCAAACCTCCAAATTGGGGAAGATAGGCAGTAAGAAAAATTCAAACTTTTCGTTATTTCCCGTGAGCGTCAAAATATTTGGAAATATACCAAAATTAATGCTTAGAAGCTACTTCCATGTGCCAGCGACCACTTTAGTGATTCAATTCCCCCTTCCCGGTCCCAAAATCATTTAAGGAACCACACCACTTTGTTTTATTATCTTCCATGCTTCTCTTTGGCCTATTCAGAATGCATGCTAAGAGATGTGTGTTTAAGAAGCACTGGAGCACGTCCGAATCATTTGTTGGCGTCCCACTGTAAGCTGATTTTAAGCAATGTCAACAAACTTTTGCTTATAAAACATCCTCTAATTCCTGACTCAACTTCTTGTTCATGTGTGCTGGCAACAGTTTCAGACCTTTTCTTATCGCAATACACCAACGATTTACGAGTTAACATATTGACAGTTCAATAGGATTTCGCGTCTGTAATCAACACCTAGGTTAGATTGACTTCTTCGGAAATGGACATTACATAGTAGGTGAATCTCGGGGATAGACTGGCTTAATCATTAGATAATTACTTGTCGTTTCCAGTATACTTTAAGAATGCATTCATACTGTAGTGTCCTTCGATCATGCAGTCTTTAACTCAGGATCAGCGTGCTAATGTAATTGAATTGTACATTTTATCAGAAAAATCTGCAAGAGCAACAAGATCCCGTATAGTTAAAGAATTCGGATTAAAAGTACACGATATGCAAATTCACCGTCTGTACAAACAGTTCCGCAGCAATTGTTTTCACACTGCCCATCTTGTATCTAGAAAAAGTGCCGGAAGATATCCAAGTGTATCTACAGAAGAAATAAAAAGACAGGTGTTGTTATCTGTTACTAGTTCACCGCGAAAATCCCTTGCTCGTTGAAGCTTAGGCTTAAATATTAAAAAAACTACGCTACAAAGAATTTTAAGAAACTTGAAGGTAAAACCATACAAGGTCCGAACGGTTTCTGAATTGTGTGCAAGTGATTATGGTGATCGTGTTTATTTCTATAACTGGTTTATCGAGAAGTTAAATGAAAACCCTATGTTCTTATTTCAAGTGATGTTTTCCGATGAAGCAAAACTCTTCTTAAATGGTTCTGTGTCCTCATCACATGCAAGATATTGGACATCGATACAGCCGAACGTGAGATCAGAAGTGTCAATGGACAAACGAGGAATAATGGTTTGGTGTGGTATAACTGCGACTGAGGTGATAGGACCTTTCTTTTTTTGATGAAAATGTAACAACGTCATCATACCAAAAGCTACTAAGAGAAAAAGTATTTGCTGAACTTGATCGTTTAAATTTAGGTCAAAGTGATGAATTATGGTTTATGCAAGATGGAGCGCCAGCGCATCGCTCAAATACGACTATAAATCTTTTGAGAGAAAAATTTGGGGAACGGATTATTTCTATGGGGTCAAGTGTCGAATGGCCACCAAGAAGTCCGGATCTTACACCATGCGATTTTTTCTTGATGGGATTCCTAAAACAAATTGTCTACCAAAAATCATGTAACAGTGTAGAGGACTTGAAACAGAGGATTGTCCACAGTATAGAGATGATCACTCCAGATATGTTGGAGAAGGTGTTCACAGTTTCTTTAGTAAATCGCATTAATTTATGTCTTGCTCGTTCAGGAGGGCATGCCGAATATAAGTAAGTTGATTTTATGGGTTTTACACTTAGGTTAATGATCTTTTTAAACAATTAGTGATAGTAGAGCCAAAAAGAATTGTTTTCAACAAAGAATAATTTCCAGCAACTGATTCTTATTCCTGGGGAAACATTTGTTTCTATTACAACCGTGTGTCTGTGTGTATTACGTCTGCAGCACATACGAGTAAGTTGTTATATGGAAAGTTGGATAATACGGTTATTGTGTAAGAAGTAATGAAAATACATGCTTTTTGTTTTTACGAATAAAGCAAACAATATTGAAACTTAAAGCTCACTTTTAATTTTTAAGATCTTACATTTCATTAAGATTTTTTTTGTACCTACTACGTTTTCCATTGTCATTTTGTGTTCTATTTCGAGATGGTTCTGCTTAAGTGTGTAGAAAATACGTAGGTGATTTGTGTGTGAGATTTTCTGCTAAAAAAGAGTCCTAATTGATTTTTAAAAATATAAAATTCTTTGATTATATTCCAGTGACACCATAACAACAAAGCTATATGCATAATCAGTTACACTGACAGAAGTTATTCATTTAGAGTAATTTCCAGGTTTATTATATAATTTTTTTGTTTTGCAATAATGACAACTTACATATTAATTATGACATATTTATTGTGAATTTTTGTGATTTTTGGAAGGGGGCTGTAGCCCATATAAGTCACTGGGACATGCAAAGAGCGTCGGAATATTAATTCTGTGACATTTGTGACTATTCTCACGCTCATTAGCATTTTCAAAATAAAATTTGGAATTTTCATAAAGATCCACAATCTTATGCTTCGCCCCCTTTGCCGCTAAAGTTGGTGCGTTATCAAAATTATACCGAATTAAAAAAAACGCCAGCGCCAAATTTCACATTACCTGATTTAAAAAAAAATAGCTTCTTCCGGTGTGTCCCTATTAAGGATATTTATCGTGATTTGTGCAAGGGGGCTGTAGCCCTACATCAATCACTGGTACATGCAAGGAGCATCGGAATCTTAATTTTGTGTCATTTGTGATTAATCTCATACTCATTCACACTTACAGAATAAAATTTGGATTTTTTAAATAAAGATTCAAATGCTTATTCTGCGTGCCCTGTGCCCTCCTAATCCGGTGTCACCAAAATAACATTCTATATTTCAAAAACGCGTACCTCTTTACTAAGATAACAAATTATTTTGCATTAATTTGACAAGAAATAATGGTTTCTCGGATGTCCCTGCTAAAATATTTATGGCTAATTTTTATGAGATTTTTTGGAAGGGGGCTGTAGCCCCATATCAATCACTGGCACAGGCAAAAAAAAACATCGGAATATTAATTCTGCGAAATTTATGATTAATCAGATGCTCACTGGCATTTCCAGAATAAAATTTGGAATTTTTATAAACATCCATCATTTTATGTTTCGCCCCCTGTGCCCCCTAAGGCGGTGCGGTACCACAGTAACATCCCATATTAAAAGACACATAGCTTTTTAGCACAATAACACAAAATTTAACTTAATTGATTTTAAAAAAATAGTTTCTTCCGGTATGTTCCTGCTAAGGATATTTATGGTGAATTTTTAATATGATTTTTGGAAGGGAGGCTGTAGCTCCATATCAGTCACTGACACATGCAAGGAACATCGGAATATTAATTCTGTGACATTTGTGATTAATCTGACCCTCACTGGCATTTCCCGAACAAAATTTGGAATTTTTATAAAGTTCTATCATCTGATGCTTCGCCCCCTGTGCCCCCCTAAGGCAGTGGTTACTAAAATAACATTTTAAATGTGAAAAACTCATACCTTTGCGCTACAACGACGCCAAATTACACATTAATTTAAAAAAATACCTTCTTCTCGTATGTCCCTACTAAGGATTTTTATGGTGATTTTTTTAGTTTTGAAAGGGGGCTATAGCCCCATATAAGTCACTGACACATGCAAGGAGCATTAGAATATTAAGTCTGTAACAGTGGTGAAAAATCTGACGCTCACTGGCATTTCCGAAACAAAATTTTGAATTTTTATAAAGATCCATCATCGAGTACTTCGCCCCCTGTGCCCCCCTAAGGCGGTGCGTTATCAAAATAACATTCCAAATTTGAAAAACGCATACTCATTTGATACAATGACGCCAAATTTTACATTAATTAACAAAAATACCTTATTCTCGTATGTCCCTATTAAGGATATTTATGGTGATTTTTTTTATTTTTGAAAGGGGGCTGTAGCCCCATTATCAGTCACTCTTACATGTAAGGACATTGGAGCATTAATTCAGTGACATTTGTGATTAATCTCACGCTTACTGGCATTCCGAAAATAAATTTTGGGATTTTGGTAACATATCACCCACCACCTTTTTACGCTCCTTACCCCCCAAAAGGGGGACCTTCGCAAAATAATGTTTGAGACGGCTTTACTAGCTTTGTGAATGAGTGTTTTTGCATTTTGTAACAAATACAACTCATTTGCTCCAAAATCTTTACGAATAATTATTGGAGAAAACTGCTTCTAAAATTTAACATTGAATCTCCCATAAGGAAAATGAACTTTCGTGTTTACACCCGTAAAAGGGGGGCTAAACAGCAATTTTCTCTCATTTTCTTTAGAAATTCGAAAAATTCAGATATTTCTCAATAAGAGTGCCAAATTTTACATTAATAGTGTATAAACTTCATCTTCTCCCAGCGCTGTAGAAAATAACACGAATTATGGAACAGTCTGTATATATATATATATATATATATATATATATATATATATATAGTCTTCAAAGAAAATGGAACTGACTGACTTGCACCACGATCACTTTCAGCCCTACATACAGAGGGTGTAAATTAATTCGGTGTCATGAATTTATGTGACGATTCCTTACATGAAATAAAAAAAAAATCGAAAACACATGGTTCCTAAAACTCCTCCCTTTAGAGTTACTTTCGAAACCATGTTTATTCACTTTTTCATTCATTTCGTGTAAGGAATCACTTACTAAATTTAAGACAATGAATTAATTTGCATATGTACACAAAGCTACAAAGTTTACATATAAATACTTTTACTCATAATGAGATACTCAAGCAATGTAGTTTTTCTTTATCGTACATCCAAAAGATAATTTACTGACAATGGTTTCAAGCGTAGAACAAAGCCTATTGATAGTGATCTTGTTTAGCTTTAGAACATGTTTAGCCTTAGAACATGTGTGGCTGTAAACGAGATCAAATGCATTATCAACTGGACTTTCTCTACTGTAACCCAGAACTTTGAAATGTGAATGCGGCATTACTTGATTAATTAATTAGCTTTGAATTCACTTGAAAGAAAATGATATTGTTTTAATATATTTCTCGCTAATAGATCCTTATTTACAAACCAAGTTCTCAACCCATTATTGAATACTCTGCATAATCGAATGGAAAAGAAAAAAATAAATCTTGCATATAACACTGAAGACAAGAGGCGTAACAATGAATTTGTAGCACGTAAAATATCACACAAAATTTAGTTTTGTGTTTCACATATTCACGACAAAATAATAAAAACAAAGAAATTAAACTGTCGCCATAGTGTATAACTTTGTCAGAAGTATAAAAAAAAAAAAGCGTTTCTGCTATATGAAAGTTTTCCTAAGGCATTTTCACTTCTATGCCGTAATATCCTTTACTTTTCGCTCTTTACAACCATCTTTGCTCAGCTTGCGCATTTATATCGATTGCTTCTATTTTTACTATTTTCGATTACTATTTTTCTCGGTTTCTATCCAAGTTGTAAATTATAGAGCTTAATAAAAATAAAAATTTCACTTTTAAAAGCCAGATAATAAAATAAACAAATATAAATCCTGGATATTTCGTCTGGTAATTCCAGACATAGTCGTGAGGAGGTAAGAAAAGGGTGTGGCTGGTAACTATTTCTATATTGGTGTAACCAGGCAATGTGTGAAATGCTAGGGTCTGACTTAGCGTCACTAGCATTTCACGTATTGCCTGATCACACCAGTATAGAAATAGTTACCAGCCACACCCTTTTCTTACCTCCTCAGGACTATGTCTGGCGTCACCAGACAAAATATCCAGGATTTACATGCGTATATTTTACTTTTGCATACTATGATTCTATTCCAAATCACTAATATCTGAAGCTGAAGTGTGTGCCAATGGAATACAAACAAATTTGTCTTTTTCGATTCGTGGATTGCCAGGAGACTTTATCAGAGGTATTAGAACGCACTTCCTAGCACCTTTTACTTCAAATGTTGCTAATTTGGACGATACACCATGAACTATAAATATGCCTAAATGAGATGACATACAAGGATAAATAAAAAAATCTTGAAGACTGGCAAATCGTTGACCAATTATGATAATATCATTCTTCGTTCTTACAAAGTTTCTCACAAACACAACTGTCTTGGAAGGGAGAATAAGTACACTGTCTCTCATAGATGAAACACACACGGTAAAACTACCGACAGTAAGTTGTTTGTACTGTAGAACACCGTCAGGCAATCCCTGCACCAGAGGTCCAGACGAATGCTGTTTTCGTAAAGTTACATTCACATCATTTTCTATCGGTTTACTAGGCATCTCCTTACACTCACGTAACCTATTTAGTAATTGTTCCAGAGGAGAATGCGGAGACCTGATATACTTTTTTAACCTCTGAAGGTAGTTTTCAAAAGGAAAGGCACTAAAGTTGTCTAACGAGCCGTATCGCCTTACATCATTTGGGATGTGTATTAATGAATGTACATTATAAACTAGCATTTCTTCGCCATATCTCTTAATACAATTTCTTACGAAGTTTTTCATTAAAATTTCGGCATAGTTGCACGCTTCATCATTTACATGCTGTTGCGATAATACATATGTGGCAACGAACAAGAGTAAGAAATGTTTGTATAAGTCCGGTCTTAGTACAAACGACAGAATCACTGGTCCCACGTGAAGCAAAAATTGTCGGAATTCTGTTGCCTTCCAGCGATCAAAATGTTTTAAACTTCGAGAACGTCTTGCAAATTCCCTCGGAATATAAGCCGCTGAGGTTTCGATCAGTTCTGAAAGCAATTTAGCACTAACTGTTGGTAAACGAACTTTCAAAGGTCCTCTTAGCCAAATATTTATTAATCTACGAACAACTCCTAGCAGAATCAGATGCATATAATCTAGCGGAAATTGTGCAACAACATCAAATGGCAACTCCATAAAAGGAGATATGCCGGTATGATGGTCTTCCTGCAACTGAGTTCTGAAGGTCTCATCATTTCGAAGAGGAGCATCGATGTCATCGAAAATCATCCGCGACTTATATACACCTTCTACTGTGCATTTCTCGCATGCGAAACGCGCATTATGAGATTTTATGCATTTTAAAAATGCACGTGCCGGTGCATCGCAAACAAACAGACACTTTTCAATATCAATCCTGTACCTATCTCCTTCCACGCTTATTCCAGTATCTATAATAATTTTAATTTCTCGCACAAAATCAGACAAATACTCAGTTACGTTCTTTGGTTTGCTGTCACCACAAAACACAGACACTACAAATGACATGGGTATTGAAGACTCGTTTACAATACACAGCATGGGCCAGAACTGTTTTGAGGTACTTTTGCCTAGCGGTAAGCCATCGACATTTATTTTCAGTGAAAATTGGTGTAACTCTGGGTTTTTCAAGCCACTTTTAATTGAATTTTCAATTCCATGGCATAATCCCACATAAAAGTATTTGCCCCCTGCAATTTCTCTTATTAACACCGATGTCAATGATCCGGATTTCAACAAAGTTCTGCAGTCTATAGGCAATTCCTTATGACCGTGATATCTCAATATGGATAATAACTCATTTATACTATTGTATGTTAAATTATTCTTGACAGCCCAATGCATTAGGTCTTTTGGCAAAGAATTGACAATTGTGTTCGGTATAGCATAACCAGACGAATGACTTACGGATGAATCACTATCTTCTGCAACGACAGCACGGTTCACATCACACGAAGCTACCTTACAATCACTGCTAGTTTCATGCCTAGATGAAACAGGGTTTTCCATCCCATTACTACATCCAGAAGTTACAGTAAGGCTTTCGTGGTTTTCAATGCTACCGGTATTCTTGAAAGTAATAGAACAATGACTAGATACGAAAACATCCCTTAAACAAGGATCATTAACTTGACATGACCCAGATGTCGAACGTTCAGTCCGTCCAATACATGGACTTAAGTGTTGTCTTACAGCTTTTCTAATATGGTAGTAATCTGTATTTTTTAAGTCTGATTTTTTGTATTTTGGCATTGCAATGACACTTGACACACATTGAAGATTTGCATAGAACCTGGTTACTTATTTACTCCGAATTATTTATTTCAGTTCCACTTTTAGCTTCTTGAGATTTTCGTCTTCGTTCTCTTCCACCACATCTGTCAGATGCATTCTTCAACCATCTTCCAGTGAGTACTTCAACTTCTTGTTCAGTTGAATTTTTGTTTATAATCCGAACCACCTCTGTAAGAAAAGTCCAAAGTAAGCTCTAATTTCAACAGCAATACACGTAAATTTGCAAACCAGTAGCAACAAATTCATTTTAAAACAAGATAGATTAACATAATATGAACACTGCAACTCACTAAAGAACGGAAGAAGTAAGCAAAAATATAAAACAGGAAAATCAACGAACTTATGAATTTTGATAATAATAATCATAATAATTTAGAAACACACAACACTATACTTTTAATTGTTCTCAGATTAATTAAATATTAAACACGCTTTTACACAAGAGCGGATCCAGAACGAATTCCTAAGGGGGGCGATATGGAGGAATAACTGCTAATTTGAGTTATTTTAGTCAGTGGCGGATCTAGAAAGTAAAAACTGGAAAGGCCAATCAGAATCCAGACTATGATAGATATATCATGGGATTATGCAAATCATTTTTAATTTGAAATCCGTTTACGCGCCGATGAATATTATGGATAGGTTGGATGTTGACATTATGAACCTACGTATTGTTCTACACATTGCATAACAGAAAAACTGTTACTGAAACTATAAAATGTTTCAAACATTTTTCTATAAAGAATAAAAGGCAACGCTTTCAAAAATATATACCTAATAGCTTCATTTATTTTTGTAACTCAATAGCCCCCCGGCCCCGGGCTAGTTGTATTTACGAACGGACCTTTGCAGCACTGGTGCCTGTGCCTCTATGGGGGAAGGGGGGGAGAACGACCATTTGCTCCTTCCCCCTGTGTATCTGCTTGTACTTTTACGAACACAGCGTTACTATTGCTCAAAAAGTCAAACTACCCATAAATTGTTGAATATTAGCATCTTATTTCGAACAAAATAAATTTTGATATATGAAGTATTATTCACATTTGCTTCTGATTGTATTTCCAAAAATCTCCAGGAAAAGAAATATATGACAGTTCGTAACATATGATCCTTCTCACAAATTCTGTACGTGATCAGGTAAATATATGCACAAGATTATCACTCCAATCCAAACCCTTCAAGAGAAGATAACGATTTTTATTTCATAGTTCAATTCAATGATACAAGTACGGATTAATTCCTACAATTAGCGAAATTTGCGTCAGCTTATTCTATTTTTATCTCAATGTTACTTAATCACAAAGCATCTACTCATTTGACATTATAATGACTTAACCACCCAAATGTAGAAAAAACAAAATAGTACTGCCACGTGTACACCACGTGAAGGAGTTTGGTTTGTATGGTGTAATATTCTCTCAATTAATACTGAAACCTGAACTAATAGTATATTTCTACCTCTTTCAGTTTTAGTAGAGATTAGAGACTAAATATATTCTTGGGACGCTGAATTTATTGCAGAAAACCATTTCTTGCTATTTATTACCTCGTTTTGTTTAGTGATCAACGTTAAAACAGAAAATAGTTGATTTCTGCCACTTTCGGTTTCAATAGAGGGTTAAAAAAGATGCTTGTTATTCTTAAGACGCAAAATTGATTAAAAAAAAAAAAAAAACTTTTGGCTATCCCTTACCGCTCTTGCTCCATGTATTGGTACATGAATATTAAAATCGGAAGCAATACATTTGTACCACAGTAGAAGATACAGATTTTGTTAGGATGCTTAATCCATTCCAAAACCCTGGTTCTCGCTAACTGTTACCGTTTGTTTTATGAACATCAATATTGAAACCGTCAGTTAATTTTTATCATTTTGAGCTTCAGTAGAGGATTAATGAAGGAGATGGAAACTATTCTTGAGAAGCTTAATCGATTTCAAAAAAACATTTAATTCTATCTTGTACCGTTTTTGCTTTGTGTAGATCAGTATTGAAACCGGAAGTTGTAGTGGATTTGTACCACTCCCCATTTCAGTAGAAAGTTCAGTTCAGGATGGAGACTGAATATTTTCTTGGGACGTTTAATCGATTACAGAAAACAGCTCCTCGCTATCTGATATCGCTGAGATCGAACCAGCATTCTACATGTAAGAGGAACACTCTACTACTGGGCCACCGCGACTGGCAACAACAAACTCGATTCTTAACATGAGGTAGTAGCTGACGCTCTGGCGTTTGGTGTGAGCGGTCCCGGGTTTGATTCCCGGTGGGGTCACTCGGTCGAAAAGATGAAACAGTTTTTTCAGGCTAGCCATCCTAAGTGAAGTTTTCCTGGGTTTCCGTCATTCATACCAGGTAAATGCCGGGATGGTACCTAATTTACAGGTCTCAGGCGGCTTCCTTTCCTACCCATTCCTTTCTTCTTTCCCCGGATTGTGAGCTCATCGATGGACGTCATCCCTCAAACGTGATGGGCCTAAGGCCATAGACGCCGTTAATGGCCATAAAATATATCAATAAAATAAGAAATATATCGATTCCTAACATTATGGGCAAATTTGGCGATGATCCATCTACTAGTTCTTGAGATTATATATATATAGGCGTGGATCCAGGATATGATCAAGAGAGGAGCTAAAGCACATTCAGGTATCATTTTAACCAGTGTAAAGGAGGATTGAAAGCCATTTTATCCCGTGTATTCCTGGCTGTCAAGGGATATATATATATATATATATATATATATATATATATGAACACATGGTAAATATACAAGAAAGGAGTTTTAGTATACTGAACTCCATATAAATGACGCTACGTTTCAATGAACCGTTGTCATTTCACTTTAAAAAAAAAAATAATAATATTCGCTGCTTTTGGAACTACATATTTGACAGTTTCTTCCACCGTAAATATAAATTTGAAAGCTCCTTGAAACTCCGCTATACGAGTTATTTAACAAAAAACACTCCTTCCTCTTCTAAGTTTTCTTTTTCAACAACACATGACTGATCCATCCCCATGTTAAAACAAAATAAAGGCATATAATATTTCACATAGCGTTATTCACCTGTATTGATTTCAACTAATCAGTTACTGAATCATGAGACAAGAATCTCCCTGCAATCTACTTAAAATGTCCCACTCACTTATAAAACTTATTTCAGATGTATTCCGCACTGCTGTTTATTTTGAACTAGCTGATAGGTTTTAATGATTAATTCCCACGTATTGTTCTTTTGAATCCAGTTTAAACCTGCAACCAGAAAAAAGATTTCTCATAGTTCCTGATGTAATCCTGGATCAGCCAGATTACGATTTAGATCAGTGGACAATATATATATATATATATATATATATATATATATATATATATATATATATATATATAATACTTTCTACTCCAAATAACAACACGGTGCTGCTTGCTAAAACAGGATAATTGCATCATGGTTTGGTAAGCGATTTGTTCAATACAGGTGAAAAACTATGTAGAAAAATAACACAATCACGGGGACAGATTGTTCACAGGTTCCTGAAGAAAGAAAAAAAACTTAGAAGAGGAAGGGGTGGCTTCCATTAAATAATTCATAAAGCGGCGATTTAAAGAATTTTTATACATATTTCTACAGTGGAACTGCTCAAATATGTAGCTCTACAAGGAGACATGCAGCTCCTTTTTTTTAAAAAAAAATTACATGCATGAAGAAGACAAACGGTCATTGAAACGTAGTGTCAAATTTTTCTACATTTGGGTGCTTAAGTGACTATAATGTAAAGTAAGTATTACCATGCATCCTACAACGTCTGTAAATAGTTATGAAGTACTCATTACCAAAAACCAAGCTTCTTTGTATTTTTCAGCACAATGTGACAATAAATGTGAAAAGAGTAGCTGAACTACTTAAGGACAATACCTTTGATTACGGAAAACACATTGGATTTGCGAAAGGCAAATTTTCCATTTGTTCCCGTCATGTTTGTATTAACTGCTACATTGTTGGTCATAATAGTAGGCATTAACTTCCATATTGAATGATGAAGATTAGTGCCTCCGATACGTCTTAGGAACTGAACCTAGAATGAAAACGGAGTATTGCAAAATGACTAATGAGAATCATCAAGCAGCACACATCATAATGAATCATGCAAACTTGCTGATGATAACATGGGTTCCAACCTAGTCAAATACCTGTAGATCAGAGTTCGAATGTACAATAATAAATGACCCGGAAAGGGAATCTATAATAAAATTACCTTCCTCAATTATGCAACCAAGCAGACTGTTTCATGATTAATGAAATAAATGCTCACCAGAAATTGAGTCAAAGAAATAATATTTAATAGATGGGGAAAAAAAACTGAATAGATATACACCCACAACTCAACATCATACTTTGAATAATTACCCTATTCGAAATTATAAGAAATTACTTAAAAAATATAGTACAACAATTTGTCTAGAGACACATTAGGCCACTTTTTCCTTTAAAGATTTGAAACTACCCTGAAAAGGAATTCCCATGAGCAACTGTTTGAATGTTTTCCTTGTCTCATTAGTAGCCTTGAAACGCTTTCATTTTATTCTAGCGCTTTTAAAGCTCGAAATAATAACAGATCTTACCAATTCAATACAAGCCACAGGATCCCAAATATTAATACTTAAAGGGGACAACTTACGTGCTGTCTCTGGCCTAACTAAAGTGACCAAGCTACTCAAAGTTGTTTCAAAGGGATTTCATCTACGTTCATAAGGATGTACTAAATGAGAATTCCCCTTCACATTATCCCATGAAACTAATCTGAATTACTTTCAAAACTAATAAACGAATAATTTCAAGACGGTTTAAAGCAAGTAAAGCTGTACACATTATCCTATATCTATTTGTGTTTGTTTTAACAATTTATCTTTGTCTTTATCAAATACGAATGTACGAGAAAATAAGTTTGATGAATACAACGTCAAAGTTGTCGAAACAGTACTAAAAATAAGTGTTAAAAAATGTGATTGCTATGTTCAGATAAATCTTTTCTCTCAATGAGAATCTGTTTCTACAAATTCATGTCATCAACGAAATGTTCATATACTCTTGTTGATAAATTATTAAATTTTATCACTGTTTTGTGCTTATATTTCCTTGCAGTAGAAACAATTTACTGGGAGTTAAGCGTCCCTTTTCAGCTCAAGCCTAAGTACTACAACATTAACAAGACATGATTATGTGGAACAGTAATATCAGAAAGTAGCATACCACATGTTTCTTATAGTTGTCTTCACTACAAGCTGTACCTAGCTCTTTCAACTCTTCTTGCGTTGTCACTGGTAACTTGGGGGCAGTTGAATGTAGAACATCTTCGCTATTCACATTTTTCTCCAATAACGTAAGAATATCAGTTAGCAGATTCGTATTTGTTTGTAATTGTATTTTTAGCCCCTCCAATACCTCAAGAACTCTCTTTAGCACAGCTGAAAGGAGAGGAAAATTTTATTAACACTTGAACATTCTGAAATTATGCCTTGCAATGAACTTAAAACTCATTTCCTGCCTTATAAATAGGTACAGCCTGCCAAGAAATCTTTAACTTGAAATCCGAACCACAGGTACTACCACTGAGGATTAAACTCGGAATTCTCAGATTGGTGAGAATTTACATACTGCCAGAAGCAGATGTTAAAAGTCATGTGTATTACATAAGGTGAATGAGAACTCACTCCACTAAGGAGACATTAGGATGTCTATCCCTCGTCCCTGTCCACCCTTGTCCAAATAGAAAAACAAATGAATGATGAAAAAATAATAAAGCAAAGATGATTGCAATAATGATAGCCCTGTTTCGGTTAAACTTTCAGGTGTCGAAACTGAAAGGCGCGATCTGAGCAAAAAAAAAAAAAAAAAAAAAAATCTAGTAGATTGAAATGGCAATTCAAATTATTGTCAAATAAATTAGCAAGTAATTATTACGAAAAACAAAGTCTGTGCAGCTAATATAGTATTAAAAAATAAAAGGAATTAATTCAGGCATTAAAGTAACCTGTATCTTCATTTTGAATGTCCTTGCTACTTTCTTCTACAATTATTGAATCTGATTTCTTGCTGATACTACACACACTGCTTGAATACGAACTATGTGGGGAAATTTCCTTAGCTTCAATACATTCACTTTGCTGCAATTCACTGGTGTTTGTTTGAGTGCTTCCTAAACAGATATATGACGTGAACAAATAGAAATGAATTACTACTAAATTTAACTTCATAAAAGCTAGAAACAACACAATGTTTTAATCCTTTATTTACTGACAGTACTTAAAAGTACCACTTAGAAACAATGGTTCTATTTCGGCTTAGTCGCTACTATTCCTGACCTGACTTCGAAGGACGTACACATCACATTCTCCAGAACAACTGGTAGATAAAATCAGTGTTCTCAGTTGCTCCATTTCTCTGCTCTGCAAATTTCTCCTTATGAAGTAGCAGTTCTGTAATCGTCAGAAGAGGTGCATATCCTTTTCTGTAATATTTCTTGTGGTAATTTTTGTGTTCACAGCCACTGGTATGTATTTTTATGTGTTTCTCTATACGTAAGTAAGTGCCATGTATTGTTTATATAAACTTATGATATACATAACTGGTACTAAAAATTACCAACACTAAAAAAGGCCACTAATATATCTTTTCCCATATTTTTTTCTTTTTTGTGCAGTTATTACATACCAACAGGTATGTCATGAAACAGATATGTAGTTTAAAATATGTGTAAATTCATTTTGTGAATAAAGGGTTAAAATAATTTAGACTCCCCAAGTTGTTTTGCAACGATGAGTCAAAAGATCTGCAATATTTCGGTCATTTATTTGCTTATGTGTCAATTAGAATGAAAGCTGCCTAGCACTAAACGTGCGGTTACTCTACTGCACCGTCTGAAGCAACCTTCTGCCCTATTTTTTGAGCCCGCGCTCATTTTCTCTTTCGGAGCGATGAATTCCTGCATTGAAGTTTACACCTTCTCTTGGTTGTTGAGGTATCACGAGTGCAAGAATTGAACTATGGATAAAAGAAAGTAATATCCCGAGGTTGCAAGGTCTGGAGCATATGCTAGGTACGAATTAGGTTCAAGTCCTTATAAGTTCCTAAAATTAATTCCGAGTCGTTTCGAAGGTATGAGGTTTTGGATCTCTTGCTGTTTAAGGTTGATTCCTTTTCATCAACATAGAGTATTTTTGGTACATAATGAACTGCTTCGGTCACGTGACACACTGCGAAAGATGCAAAGCTTATGACTCATCCCTGCAATTGAAACGCTACACAACAACGAAATCTTTCAAACATCATGTATTTTAATAACTCAGATCTATACATGCAGTCGATTTTTAGTTTTATTTAAATTGATTTACTGTAATTTACAACTCTATGCAACAGCTGAACCTACTATTTACGAACTGAACCTACTATTTGCGTGCGCAACGAATCACTATCGTAACTTGAATCTGTTCAGTTGACGGGTGCAGAGACCACTCTACGGGAGATCAGATAATACCAAGATTATACATCTACGTTACACATACTTGGTTCAGTTACATATACTTTATGAAAACAAATCTTAGTTTGTAGTGAAAATGATATTAAGTACGAGGAATATCATGTTAGTATTCCCGTTATTTCAACTTATTTGAAATCGTATCATATTAATTGATTCTCCTAGCATATGAACCTCTGCTATGTCAGATCCTTATCAGTTTAATTAAAATACACAAACACGTCAGCTGTCTGGGATGACACTGGTCAGCCTGCCAACGCAGAGCAGAGCCGTTAGTGATCGTGTCTTAGGGCAAATTCCGTACTACCTCAAGACCAGTAGAAGAGAGGCGTGCAGAGGATGACCACTTTCCAAAGAAGGAAAATTATCAGTGCTCTGTTAAGAGGTGCGAGCGTGACAAGTGTGTCACGAGGGACTGTGCCCGGACTACAAAACTCACTGCAAAACCACATCGCTGAAGAGAACGGTAGTCAGAAGAAAATTCTCAGTGACAGATCCCACCAAGCATTAAAGCAGATCGTTATTCCAAACCGCTGTGGGACTGCGTTGCAAGTGACGAACGAACTCAAGCAGCACCTCCTAGAGCATGTGTCAATAATGAAGTCCGCAGAAAGTTACATGACACGGCCATATGGGGTCAGCTGCACAGCCTTAATTACTCATAAAATAAACAACGCTTTAACATAACGCCAAAGGTGGCGCAAACTATAACAATCACAATGACTGGAAATATGCGATATGGTGAGGCTCCCCTAAGAACCCCCTTTCGTAGTTATTTAGGTATTAGTAAGCTTGTTTGCAATGTCGCTCTCGTTCCGTCGCGGGATTGATGGAATGGAATACTCCAAAAGTTGATCCACTGAGTACGCAGTTTGTAACGTACGTAAACTACGTGTAGGTTGGTTGCAGGGTCATTAATGCAGTTTCCCATCGAGAAATATTGTCTACGGCATTAAGAGCACATTTGGTGTGAAACGAAGGGTTAATGCTTAGTTGTGTGGTCCAATCTGTCTTAGGCTAGGTATGGCATATGCAACGACTATTCACAGTTTACTGGTGCTGGGACATAATCTTACAAACTTAACAAGTGTTTCTCAGTGGTGCTCATAACATTGAAAATGTCAATATTTAATTCGGACACACTATTGCGGAACGAGCGAAAGCGGGTTCGGAGCCCCCCACGAAACGTCGTTTTCTCTCTTTTCCCTTATGTCCGCTTCTACCTAACATATAGTCCCTACAGCATTTTCTATATCTTGAAAACTTACTTTTATTCCACTCCCAAATAACAATCATATAATACGCTTTCCTAACTTGAACTCATATCTCCTGCAGTTTTGCATGAGATTTAGTACCGGTACCGCCTTTGGCGGCTGTTTCCATTAGGGAATATGAGACGTCGTTGTCATGGGACTAATAGAATGGAGTATTCCAAGGGCTGACCCAGTGGGTGCGCCGTTTACAATAAATGTAAGCCTCGCGTAAATTGGTTGCTGGGTGCAATACATCCTCCTTCCTCCGCCCCTCCAGAAACAACTTGTAACGCAGAGGCATAGCATGCTAAGAGAAATGAAAAGTTCAAGAATGTAAGTACGCTGACCTAAATTTAACTATCACGCTTTTTTTTCAATTAACAGATTTTACCTTTTAAAAAAAGTGGCCCTCGCATTCTTAATATGCACCACGCATGGGTCTTCAGCTTAACGTGATCGGCATTTTTGCTGTTTTGAATCGACACAGAATTTCATACACAGTACACCAAACTTATCACTACAACTACTTTACTAGGTTATTGGTACTATTCAGTTACTACTAGTGAGAATAAACATTTCGTACGTACTAACCACTTTAAGGTTGCACAATTATTATGCACCCTGTAATCAATCTACACGAGGTTTACATTCATTGAAAACGGCGCACCCACTGGGTGAACTTTTAGAGTATTCCATTTCAACAATCCCGCGACGGAGCGACAGCGACATCACTAAGGTACTAATCAGAAGCAGAATAAACCGCCGAAGGCGGTAATACAATCCACAAAACGCAATATCTTCGGCAAGGTTCTAGAGCACAGGTCCCCTTTCCCATTTAGCTGTAATAAAGACAGAAAACAACGTGCTCTGTGGGGCTCTAACCCGCCTTCACTCGCTGACGCTCGCTCGGCGATACTATATGAGTTTAATATTAAACTTTGATACAGAAAGGAACCAACCTAGCTACTAACCTATATAAGGGGACCAGTGTTCTAGAACCTTCCCAATACCTTCTCTACAGACACATGTGATTTATAAAAAAATGTCTCCTTTGTTGCTGCCTTCTCCCAATAACACTTCCCACCGTTCCGCCTACCACTGAACTTAAATTTATAAGTTTCCCCTAGTTTCTTTATTGCCACTTCCTTTCTACACTTGCGACATCGTGTTCTTCGATTCTTTACTCCTTGGTTTCACGTAATTAAAGTAACTTTTCGTCCTTATTTGCGTATAAAGTACAAAAAGTAAATACTATCACAGCCAGCACACATATTCGCCATTTTTACAATACACGAGCTTCATTATACCGTCATCTTCCGCAATGAGTGAACAGATTCCTGCTATTTATTACCAGTTAAGGGGAAAAACAAAAAGTTTCCTGTAAACTTTACATCACTCTCTCCAGCTGCGCGTCGATAAGTAAGACTGCATTAAAATGGTGTAGTAGAGTAGAGCGAAGTAGGGATAGGAACCGGTTAGCTGAAGGTAAGAAAATTTTGGTAATAGTATACATGAGAATCCCCTGATCTGCATTTTTTCTGTGTTCTATTACCACTTCTACATAAATACCATAAATTTTCTACGTAGTGCAATAGTAAGAAGTATCCATGTGCACAAGACATGCGATATGCATTAAATTCTCCCCCCCACACACACACACATAGTCATAGATAAAGTACAAGGGCACTAAACATGCAGATATAAAGTACAGGTACGTTCTTTTTTATTTTCGTATCAGTCGATAAGTACATAAAATCACTTTGTTACCCCCTTTGTAAGTTCGTACATACTCAATGAATAATCCCTAAAAGTATGAGCGTCCTGCTCCTTCGGGAACTGATGGAGCTTCATGTATACTATATCCAAAATTTTTGACCCATTTTTCATAAAATTAACAGAGTGTAATTCCTCGTTTCGGGTTAACATCCGCAGATGATGACCCCAAAATACAAGTACAAAACAACATGCCCTGCGGGACTCTAATCCGCCTTCACTCGCTAACGCCCGCTCTGCAATATTATGTGACTTAATAAACTCTGGTACAGAAAGGGGGACCAGTAATCTAGAACTTTGCACGTCCAATCCGGGGCCGCCATCTGTGGAAGTTAAGCCCTCGCTTCTTCGTAAGCATACGAGCTGGAGCGGACGTTGTAAAGTTAACTTATAATTTCTTCCGTAATTTCCGTCTATTACAGACTTCAATACTCAAATTCACTATATGTGCCTGGTAATTTTTCCAAATTTTTGTTAATCGCAGCGTGTCAAGACGGAAATTAACCCACGTGACATGATAGATGGTACCGGAAAACGTACTTGGGGGAAGGTTCTAGATCACTGGTGTCCCTCCCCTATAGGTTAGGTTAGCAGCAGGATTGGTTCTTTTCTGTACCAAAGTCCAATATTCAATTCATATAGTATTGCCAAATGAGTGACAGCGCGTAAAAGCGGGTTAGAGCCCCGCAGACGTTTTCTATCTTTATTATAGATCAATGGGAAGGGGAACCATTCATCAAGAACCTTGCCGAACTTGAGTTCCCGCTACATTATAATTCCTGATGAAATTGTTCATCAGTAAAATTACGACAAGTCGTGCACACCGTTATTACATGCAGATTTTCTAGCAACATATTGTTAATCTTTACATTATTAATGAAATTTACGAGCTAAAACAAGGAAAATGTATTATAAAATTTCGGTCAATTGTTATTACGTAAATACGAGACAAGTGGAATACTACCAAGTACTAAATCTACAATAATAATTTATCTCATAATATTTCGAAATTCTCAAACTTACCACATGTATACATTACTTTCACTGTAAATCTTTGCCATGTCGTGGCGCTATATGGAATATTACAAATTTGTTTATTTCAACCAACAGTCTTCAATTTTGCTTATCACTTGTTACGCGCCTCGATCCCTCGCTCAGAACAAATGACGTTCAGCACGCGAAGATTGAAGAATTGTGGGTAATGCAGAGCGGATTCCCACCACGGTCAGCGTATGGCCCGAAGGCCACAACCGTCGCAGTACCGCGTTGACAGTTACCCCGACAAAACCGCCATCGGTCCGCCAGTGGTTGCAGTTACTCAACCGACTCGGTGTCTCCCGCCTCGTTCCCGCTCGAAATCCGATTATATACCGCCATAGTAGCGATCGGCCCGACGATGTACGGCGGACAATTGCTCATGGGGGTGTTTAGTGTAATTCAATCACATCATTGTCATTTTTTGCCTTTTCTAAAGACTTTCTTTCATGTTTTACTCACTTCCAGTTGATCCCCCGGCTATAGTCTTCCTCCTCATTTTCACTTGACGTCTCACTGTCTGCATCTCCACTGTCACTTGACCTCTCACTATCTTTTTCATCCTCACTTGAAATGGTATGATTTTGCTGATCATTTGCATCGACCCACAACACATCATCTTCCGATCCATCCAGGCTGTTCGACACAACACTTCTTGCATACCTTGATGATGCTTTCGCTGGATACACTTCTCGATGAAGCGATTATCCACTGTAGAAGAAGTGATACCGCCGGTTCCTTTATTTTCCATGTTGGGGTTAGGGGATGGTTTTCCTCAAGAAGCCAATTTGTGTACAAGGATCGCATTTTGTCTTTAAACGGCTTGTTTACAACAACATCAAGGACTTGAAGTTGTGAAGTCATTCCTCCTATAATAATGACCAAATCAGTGTTCATATTCTCGAGCTTCCTCTTGACACCATCAGTGACATGTCCACGGAAAGCATCGAGCATCAGCATCCCTCGCTGTTTCAACAAAGCTCCTGGACGTCGATTCCAAACGATCTCCAGCCAATTTTTCATCAGTTTCTCCGTCATCCATCCCTTGTCCTCAGTAGCCCAATAACACCATCCGGCAATTTTTCCTTTGGCAAATTCTTATACTTCAAGACAACAAAAGGTAGGAGTTTCCTTCTGTCAGCTAAAGCACACAGCATCACTGTAATACACAATTTTTTACTTCCAGTTGTTCTAATCGGAACAGACTTTGCTCCTTCAGCATTAACAGTCACCTTAGTCCGCATATCGAACTAAGCTGCAGTTTCATCTGCATTTCCAATGTTCATCACATAACGTTGATACTTAAGTAACTTTTCATCAAAATCATTGGGAAGACGTTGTGCCAACGTTGTCCGTTTTCGCAGAGAGAGACCGTTTCTTCTCATCATCCTCCTGCACCATCCTAAACTAGACTTGAAATTTTGGATGTTGGCTGCACGTGCAAGTTTTAAAGCTTTAAGGTAAAGAACTTCACTTGTAACAGGAATACTCTGATCACACTTTTCTGTAATAAAGGCCACAATCTGTTCTTCCAGGTTCTTAAATTTGCCGGACTTCGGGTCTCGAAAAGCGTTCCTTTTAGCACAAGAGTTCCTCAGTTGCTCTGCAATTTTCTTCCAGTCCCTTACATTTTTTTCAGATAGCCCAAAACGTCTGGAAGTTTCACAGTTGTTGTATCGTTCTGCATATTTCACTACTATGACCTTGAAATTTGCATCCCAAGATCTTCGCTTTTGGTGGTTCAACTGCTTTTGCTGCGTACCCTTTATTTCCACTTTATCAAGTTTTTTAATATTCATTTTTAATGTAACTGCAGATCTACACACCACTTTTTAAATAAAGCCCACATTCATGGACTATAAGTCAGATTACAGAAAAGACACTTGCAAGAATGATGGCAAAGCACTTCGTCTTTCTATAAGGAAACATATTTACGACAAAAATCAACTAACAATGACAAAATAATAATAGAGAAAAACAGAACTCAGATGCATATAGCTCTGCTAAGGGAAGGTATTTACAACATAAAATAATTCGGTAAGAGCTATCTATATAAACATCTGCAGAGAATGCAAATTTTGCTATTTTCTCATTGTCCTGAATATAAGTCGATCGATCTGAACATACCACAAGACGACACCGAAATAAGTCCACTTCTCATATAGGTTATAGGTTGACCTTAATTTTTAAGCAGGATTCTTGAGTTAAAAAAGGTCGACTTATATTCGGAACAATACGGTATATAGTGGCCGAAGTGAGACAGTATGCGGTGGTATGCCATACCGCATCTTGTTTCTCAGTGATCAAGACATACCGTCACTGGAGAGCAGATGCTAAATACCTTTAATAAATCTATATTTGTACACAGTATTTAACGAATAGCTTTGCACGTAAAAATATTTTATTTTGTAGAAATAATTTCTAAGTTCACAACACCAACATTTTAGTTATATTTTTCCTACCTTTTTTTTTTTTTTTTTTTTTTAATGAGATCTAGTGCCCTATTGAATTGTTACCTTCTTATATGTGTGTCTTCTTACCTGAATGTATAATGCCGTATATTGAGTATTTTGTAAAATGTTACAAAACCAATATAAACTTTTTTTTTATTTTTTTATATTTTATTTTTTAATGTAAGGGATTAGGTTTGTGAAAGTTCTTTAATAATCTATTTTCTTTATTTCATCATATTTGGCTTCATATCAGAACCAACGAACCCTAGCCATTAGAGGGCTACGCCCTCTCGTTGGCAAAGGTTTCAATACATGGTGGTGGTGATAATACAGGTGGTCCAAGTGCAATGCAAAACCAACAAGAAATTGAAAAGATAAAATACGTAAAATTACTATGGAGAAATGAACAATATATAAAGCAGTGCAAGATATCATATTAACGGTGCGAAATATACAAACATATATTATTAAAGAATAAATGTAGTTAGGTATATCATATATAAACAGGTATGATAATGATATGAAGTGCATTGACGTCATAATCACATTGGGAACATTAGTTGAGACACATGAGGGTTAGATCTTCTGTCTCGGGGAGACTCGAGACTGATGTAATGATAGCCCAATGTTAGTGATGAGTGCAGAACATGTGCTAAAATAGAAAAATATGAGGTAGATGATCTCTGACGATGTAAATGTCAAATATTGCTCTCTCTGTGGCGTCCAAATTTATTGTCTGAAAATAGAGCGTGGTGAGGATGTCGAGCGGTGAGTGCTGATATGGAGATGGAGCATCTGTAAGGGCACCAACCTTTAAGGTATCAAGTAGTGTTGTAAAAAAAAAAAAAAAAAAAAAAAACTTTTTTCTGTTTTTTTTTTTCAATGAAAACATCGTTCTTTTTCATGTTTTTTTTCAAATGTATGTTTCTGGCAACCATTATTAATTGATTTATGTTGCAGATTGTTGAAATAATCAACAAAACTTTTGGGTTGAAGCCCTCGTAACTTACAACAAGAAATCGTTTGTTTCTTTGTACCTAGACGAGCAAAATTATGTGATTATTCCTTTCGGACCCAGGTCATTTTTGGCGTTTTCCTACATTTTCAGTGACTCATTGCTCAAAAACTATTTATTCGATTGATATGATTAAGGCCTTGTTACCTAGAAAATGGATGTGGCTATTTTTTGGTGTAAATCACATTGCATTGTTGCCATCGGTGGGAAATTGAGGGAAATGTAGGGGTAAAAATTTGCAAAAAAAAAAATCCCTAACCGAATTTCAATTTTTTTTAATATCTACTACCACTGCTGCCATATAGGTTCAAGTCACCTAAAAAAAATTCTTTGGTGTGTAGACAAGGTAAAGTGAAATCCTGAAGTCGCTGGCTTCCATTCAAAAAGGGAAAGAAAAAATTCTGTCATCATACTTTTTACCCTTTTTATGGTGTGTTCTGTAGGCCAAAAGAAAGATTTCAGGTAGTGGTACTTTTCTTTCAATGTAGTCAGCAAGAGGGAAATAATGGAGGGGGAAAGGGAAATTTTCACCTAAAATTGGGAATTAATTGTTTTGGCTGAAAACAATGCCATCAGACAGACGAAATGTACCTGAACATAAATCTTGATACCCCAAGAATATGTTCTACAAGTATCATAGCGATATCGAACAAAGTAAGCATGAAAGTTAAAAAAAAAAAAAAAAAATCATTCTACCTCAGAAATTCACCATTTTCTTACCATTTACAGAACATGATTTATTATAAAGCTCAACTGTACTTCCTCTAATTATTCTAGTGAAACTTTTTATGGTGCGCTGTGTAGGCTAAGTACGAGGCTTTAGCCAACAAGAGGGAAATAATACAGACAAAAAGGGAAATTTTCGAAAAAATTCCCCCTAAAATCTGGAATTAAAATTTTCTGTAGCTGGCAACACTGTTATCAGACACACACACACACACACACACACAAACTATCTTGAAATAAGCTTTGGTATCCCTCTAATATATCCTACAAGTATTGTGACGATATCTAATAAAGTAAGCATGTCAATAAAAATATTTCATTCTACCTAAAAAAAAAAAAAATCATAATTTTTCCATTTAGAGAGCAAGGTCTACTGTAAACCTAAACTGTACTTCCCCTAATTATCCTATTGAAACTTTCTATAGTGCATTGTGTAGGGCAAAGAAAGACGAGGCTTTCAGATGCCGGTACGTTTATTCCGATGTAGCCAACAAGAGGGGAAATAATAGAGACAAAACAGATAATTTTTCCAAAATTTTCCCCTAAAATCTGAAATTAAAATTTTCTGTAGCTGGCATCACTGCTACCAGACAGGCTCAAACTATCTTAAATTAAAAATTGGTACACCACTAATATATCTTACAAGTATCATGGCAATATTTAAGGAACAAAGCTTCTAATTACCAAAAATATATTACGGTAGAGAGAAAAGTAGGGAAAACTAGAAAAATCAAGGGTCAGAACCTAAATACGAATTTTTCTGCGCTCTCTAATTAATCCATTCTAACGATCTGTATCCGCGTTTGTTCAGTAAGGACAAACGTTCGACTGGCGTAAGTTGACTTGGACTCGGACGTATAGGTACGGATATATAAACAAAAATTTCGAATTTTTGCCCAAATTTAGGAAAATTTTAATTTCCCTTATTGGCAACACTGCACGCAGGCTCGTCCAATTGATGTCAACAATTATGTATCCATCCGAGGTATCTACCGGGCAAGTCTTAAGGAGGTCTCTCTTCAACGAAGGAAGCCACAGAGAAAAAGAAGTAAAGGAAATTCAAAAATTCTCGAATTTTTGACTGGGGTGAAATTTGAGAAGGAAATTCGACCCCCAGAAGAAAGAGAAATTAATATTATAAACTATGCTCCAACCATATTTGGCAAAAATAATGTCCCGATATCTTAATTAGTGTCCACACAGGAGCGGATTAAAAAGTACCACTACCTGTACCTGTGTGTGCCACTTTGTTCACCTGCGTCCGAAAGTGTTACGAATGTACAGTCCGCAGCAAAAAATCTGCAACATAGACATGGTAAGTTTATGTGAAACTACACCTGACAGCGCCGGGAATAAACATAACGTCTAATTGACACAAATCACGCCAGGACAAACCTCGGTGTCTTCCCCTGCACACTTATTTTGGAGCAAAAGACTTCGTCGTTTGACAATAAAAACTTACATGCTCATGTTGCAGGTTTTTTTGCTGCGGACTGTACATTTGATCACATTTTTTTACTACTAGCTCGTGTTGTAGTAGTAGTTATAGTCTCGATTAATAATAATATCGTTGTTGTAAACAATAACTTTATAAGGAAAATTTTCTTCCCTTTTTACATCTTAGTTCCAATACTGTTGGTGAGAAATGCAGGGTGTTTCAAAATGAATATCGAGGTTTCAGTCTTGGTAGTACTTATTACATGTTACGTACAATTATAAACAATACATCAAGTAAAAGAACGCCTCAAACAGATTATGCTACAAGTGTTCGATGTGAGCTTCATTCATCACACGGCACACATCTAGTCGATAGGCGAGAAAGGTCCATAAATTTTCCGCCATATGGCACAAAACAGGTTCAATTTAGGGGAGTCTGGGGTTCAATTTAGGGGTTCAACATTTCATTTGCGAAATTGACATGTACACCGTAGTCTGTAGGCTTTAGACCTGTAGCAACTGCAAACGATAAGGACGTAGTTGCAAGCGTCTCCTTAATCTTCACACAGACGGTTGCACTGTAACTACAGATTCAGTCTTTATTAAAACACAAAAAGTTTTCTGCTCTGTAGTCTCCATCTTTGCTACTACTAACTCTTTCTAACGGCAGACAGATGAAACAATGCATGTGCATGTGTGCGTACAAAACTGTTTGAGTTGCTCTTTCATTTGATAATATTTATAATTGTAAGTTAACTGTAATAGATACTACGAAGTTTCGAAATCCTAATTTTCATTTTGAACATATTTATTTTTTTCATTGCTTCAAATTGTGTCATCCTATGTTCATGTCTTGTATGTATATATCAGGTCTGGTCCTAGGGCATTTGCCGTCCAGTGCAATGGCATCATTTGCGGCCTTCCTCTTTCTCCAGAAAGAACAAATCTTCAAACTCACATTTTAAGTATGCTATTCCAGCATGAACAATGAAGGGGAGGAAGAAAATGCACTCGCACTCAGAAAGGCTTAAATACTACAAATACAATCTCGTTGTGTCTGTTTTTTTCTTTAAATAATAATCTATTATGTTAGTGAAGATAAAGCAAACACACATAAAAAATGGTAACTCTTTTTATAGAATTTAATATTGAGCTTCAATCTCAATATATCAATTTGCAATTAAAATGCAAGTAGCTTTTTATCTTTATTTCTTGATTTTACTTTTACATCTATTTTTTTTTTTAAAAAAAAACTTGTTTCCACCTTCAGTGATAAGGAACTTGTTTTTGACAAAGAAAAGACTAGCTATCATATCAGAACTGTGATAACTTACTAAAGGGAACAGATATTCGCTACTATTCGAGAATTGAATTCTTGCATTTGACAACAATCAAGCAATTTGTGCTGGGATTCATTTAACCATTTGCTTTAGCGTTGTCCATGTGACCTTAAACTAATGCGACCTAAACATAAATTTATGAATGTAGTATTCAAATAGAAGATCAGCTTAGTATGTGTCCATCATACCATCATCATGAAGTCTGTTTCCAACAAGAAATATTTAATTTAAATAATATAGCCTACTTATGACATATTTTGTAGAACCCTCCAAACTTGCCGCTCCATGCAAATGCACATGTTGCACATATGGTAGAGCCGGCTCTGCATATCATATCTGCATACCTAGTCGACAAATTATTTATATATGATATTTAGAAAAATACTAGTAGGCAAATTAGTATTAGTTTTTACCTTTAGACAAGTTATTGGAATTTTATACTGTTCGTGACATTATTTTCGTACTTATTAAAGGCTTGCTTTCACGAAAAACAAAATTTCATTTCTACTTTTATTCCTTAGTTGATATTGATGAAAACTGCTGAAACCCGAATTGTTAGTAGGTTTGCTACTCATATAAATTGTAAAATATTTGTAGCGTATCAGTATCTAGGTTTAATTTATGTTGCATTTTACGGTAATTATACCTTCATAAAAATATTTCATACTTAAATAGACGTAAGATGCGTTGTAAATGACTACTTTAAAAAAAGAAATTTAGAAAAAAAAGAGAAGCAATGTTTTTTCTAAAGAAACGTACATTTCTGAAAAAATACGAACGATTTTTTTATTTACAACACTAGTATGAAGATAGAGTGGATGAGCATTTGTAATGCGTGATTGAATGTATCTAGTCCGGAGTGTAGCAAGATGATTTGAAATGGTTGGAAAGTCTATGTATTCGTAGGTCATGTAATTTGGATATTTTAATCGAATCCGATATGCCAGGCGAATAATATGGCGTTCCATAATTGCTAACTTCTCGTATTGTTTAGGCTAAGCATGACACCAGGCAATGTGACCAAATGTGAGAAGAGGTCTAAAAAAAACTTTGTCTTTAGTAAGACATCCGCACTTAGTCCCCAGGTCGTACCCGTAAGGCGGCGTAGAAGATTTAATCTAATTGACACGTTTTGCGCCAGTTTTTGAAAGTGAGATTTCCAGGTGAATACCACACCAAGATATGTAACAGAGGCGGTTGGTCGAAGAAAATGGTCGTTCAAATGATACACAGAGATTAGCGGGATTTCGGCGTACTTTAGTTCTACGTTTTGGTGGAAGGAAAGCAATGGCTTGTGTTTTCTCCGAAGTGACAGTTAATTTCCGCTTCCTGCATCAGGTAAGAAAATTGTCGAGTGTCAGTTGTAGGCTTCTGTTGATGTGAAGATAGTTTTCCCTAGTGATACAAATGCTGTGTCGTCAGCGTATTGGAAAACAAACATTAGAAGGTGGTCTAGGCATATCTGAGGCATATAAGATATATAATAATGGACTAAGTGCGGAGCCCTGAGATACGCCTGTACGAGGAAAAATAGGTCTAGAGAGAACACTTCCTATTGAAACATACGCTATTCGATTACTTAAAAAAGAATAAATGAGACGGATGTAACAAGTGGGAAGTCGGAGTGACTGTAGTTTGCGCAGCAAGCCATAGTGCCATACCTTATCAAAAGCTTTCTCTAAATCCATAAGGACTAGACATGATGGAAGAGCTTTATTGTATTGATTGGTGAGAACCGTGGTTAGGCGTAGCAGTTGGTCGCTAATAGAAAAGTTTGGCCTAAAACCTACTTGATGTGTTGGTAACAGATCGTGTTCTTTAAGATAAACATGTAGTCTGTTGACAATCTTTTCAAATAATTTACTGAAGACAAAAGTTAACTGAATGCGCCTGTATGAAGTAACATCATGAATAGGGTTGTTTGGTTTATGAAACATGCACACCTTTGAGACTTTCCAATGTAGCGGATAATAACCAGTGTTGAGTACGAAATTATAAATAGATACTAGCAAAGAAATAAATAGAGGTAGAGATTTTTTTAGCATCCTATACGAGATACTATCAATTCCTGGTGATGTGTTACGTTTCCGTCGAAGAGCGGTATGTAATTCAGGAGCAGTGATTGGTCTGGTAAGAGGATGATTGATGTCGGTTTGATGTGATGTAGAAGTTTGTAAAGAATGTATTCTGGAAATATCAATGCGTTCGCTCTGGCATGGAGACTCAGTTGGAGTGAATACTGTTTGTAGTTGGTATGCAAAAGCATTCGCTTTATCTGCGTCTGAAAGAAGTGGGACATTATTGCATGGAGCGGATATGTTGTAACAGTGTTTTTTCCCGTTAATTGATGAATTTTTTTCCAGTAGCGGGTAGGATGTGCTTCGTCTCTCAGTTTATTGTAAGCACCAATCCAGTGCCTCCGTTTATATGCAATGAGGTAGTTTTTAACTGCCCATTGTCATTGTCTGTGACAATGAAGATGTGCCTCGTTCCCAGTACGATGATACTCTCGAATGTGCTGCCGTGCACGTTTTACAATGGCTAGATATTGAGGTGGTAACTTTGGTCTGTGTGGGCAGATTTTGTCCTCAGGAATGGATGTTTGAGCATTTGTAGTTACTGTATCTGTAAGCCCGGAAATAGTGTAATACAATTCTGACTCGGTGGTTGGTGCTGTGAGATATCTAATATCCCTTTCAATGTTTGTTCTAACGTTTAACAGTACGAAACACAGGAGTAGTGTGGCAAAGATGGCCCTTGTTGAACGTTAGTTTTACTGGGCAGTAATCACTACCGATTGTGTCAAGAATCTGTAATGTAGTCACCGATCAGATTAAGTGATATAATTACAACATCTGATGTTATTTGACTACTTGGCCGGGTATGACTAGGTAAGTCATGGATATGCAAATTTAACTGTTGAATTACGTAGTTCAAAAAATGATGTTTATCCCGGTCGCTTCGACTATGGATATTGATATCAGCCATAATGATTACATTTCGAAAGTTTTGGGTAATTGAAAAAGTCGAATGGAATTGATTGTCTCGGCCGAATATAAATTGTAGCAACCTTTATGACGATGGAGGGAAAGTAAACAGAGAAGAGAAGATGTTCTGGATGATTGACATAAGCCTGTAGGTGATATTGTCTGAATGGTAATTTTGGTAAAAAAAAAAAAAAAAAAAAAAAAAACTATTGCGACTCCTGCTCTGGCGGCAGGTCCTCTATAGTCATGTCGGTGAAGGAGTTTGTGTTGTTGGAAAGATCGTATATTAATAAATAAGAAATTCATGACTACACAAGAACGACATAGATTTAAACAATAGTTTCAAGAGGCACGATTTGAAAATGAGCATATTGTCTTGAATATGTAAGTATATGATCCCGTTGAAATGGCATCACGTTCTGGAGCACTATGGTGAGGTAGCGAAGAAAATCTTCGACACTGAGCGGATGTAGGATAGATTGGGCTGGAGGTGTAGTTTTATCGCTACTTCTAATAGATGCAGTAAACCCAGGGCGAGTAGGTTCTGCAGGGGGCTTGGCCTTTCAACGGTAGCTGTACGTGGGGTGCGCCTCTCCGCAAGTGGAACACTTTGGAGGTTGTTGTTGATTTTGACACAACCTAGTTTCATGTTGGTTGCCACAATATCCGCATCGTGATTGATTAGGACAATTGTTAGTGAAATGAGAGTTGTAGGACTGACATCTCTCGCACCTAAGAGGTACTGGCCCAGGAGTTTTAGAAGGTTCGACTCTATGGATTTTCTTATAAATAGGGGCACCATGCGCCAAAAGGTAATCAATAGCCTGTTGGTTTTATGATAAAACGCGAACCATGTATGTTGGTCCGTTATTGTTTTTATGCGTATGCATTTTTCAGTGTTGATGCCCTCTTGAATACGCTCCTCGCGCACTTTGTCGTCCGTGAATTCTGGGAGAACACCATGTACAACGACAGATAGCATTGGTGATTTCTTAGGAGGTGGCCTAGACTCGGACTTGGCCTAGAATCGAAGGTGGCCTTGTTTCGGCCTAGAATCAGACTTTTTTTTTTTTTTAGTTTTGCGTTTTTCCCAAAGATTTCGTAAGATGCTTTATTACGTAAATAGGTTCCGAAATTATGATCTTTTGATTTTATAATGTATCCCTTTCTAGCCTAAACTATTTGTTCAACATTTGCGCATGGAATGTATTTAATGATCTGGAGAAAGATCATCTTTAGATGAGTGTATTTCGTGTCAAAATCGGTGAGGAGAAAATTGTAAACAGATTCTGGAGTTATGCTGAGAGTTACATATGATGATTCTGAAGTTGGCGATCCAATGCCCATTGGTTGGACGTTAGAAGATTTGGATCCATCGCGAAATCTCTTTGCAGATTGGGCTAAGTCAGTGGATGGATGTCTTTCTTTAGACGTACTCGCTACTGGTTGACTACCACATGAAAAGTGTCGGGTGCGGCTGGTAGTTCCAGTGGGTATAGCTTGGGCACGTGAGGTGCCTATACTTGAAGAAAGAGAATCTGGTAATCCTGTATGTCGACCGAGAGCCGATTGTCCGTTAGCATTGCCAGAGTCCACTATCACTATGAAGTAGTCTAGGGCCGAAGCCCAAAAGAATATGAGAATGAATGAAAAGATGATGATGATGAGGGTTCAGAAAACAAGTTAGCCCATCGAAAGTGAAAACTTCCGTCAACCCTCTAAGTACT
Organism: Thermobia domestica; assembly: GCF_964235325.1. Classification (NCBI taxonomy): domain Eukaryota; kingdom Metazoa; phylum Arthropoda; class Insecta; order Zygentoma; family Lepismatidae; genus Thermobia; species Thermobia domestica. The sequence goes on along the minus strand of NC_137460.1, from coordinate 185,726,511 downwards.
GTATGTGTGCTTTGGCTCACAAATGTGTATAGCAACACTTTGTCCTAGCTAGCACACTAACTGACACAAGAGAGGTTAGGCTCCTTGATTCAGTGTGTATAAACGCCTTAGCTTTTACTTCTAACTTATAATTTCAAACTTTTGATTACGGTTGTTTGTGATTTCACGTTTAACAAAGACAAATATTTTAAAGTATGTGTACTTTAGATAAACTATTTAAATAGATTTTTTCATAAAGTTCATTTTTTGAAACTATTGTTCAAAGCCTTTGTATTTTAATGAGCCTTCTCCAAAATCAATGCAAATTAATTGTGCTGCCGTCTTTGGAGTTCGTTTAAACTATATGTTTGTGGACGTTTATATGTTTGTGACCATTCCTTTCGACAATGAGGTCTCGGGAACTACAGGCTCTAGAAAGATTACGTTTTCACTGATCGATTCCAAATTTTGCGTAGCTTGTCCAATTCTAATTGAATATTTTAAGAAACATGGCCGTTATGTCTTTATTATATTTTTACAGATACACTGGAAGTGTTGAAATTAAAAAAAAAAAAAAAAAAAAACTAAAGCATAATTTACGAGTTATACATCCCAACACTACATAGTTGTATATAGGGGTTGTATATCTCTCAGACGTTTGTTTCATAGCCAAACCATAATGAGAAAAGGATAACCATTTCTCCAGTCTAACAAGGAAATGGTCCCAACCCCGCACGTCCGAATTGGACAAAATTTCGTATAGATACTAATTTGAGGTCTCTGAATAACATGGAAATGTCATTCGATTCGCTTTTGCGTACTTTACGAGATATACAGGGTGATGCAAAACAGAATGCAACATAAAACAACTATGTAATCCGAGTCCGAATTGGACGAAATTTCGTATAGATACTAATTTGAGGTCGGTGAATATCGTGGAAATAGTCATTCGATTCGCTTTTGAATACTTTGCTAGATATACAGGGTGATGCAAAACTAAAATAACATAGAAACATTCTGTAATTCACCGGTATAGAACGATGAAAACCCACACATGGATACCAAAATGAATATGCGGAATCTCATAGCCATAATGAGGAACGCAGTGGCGTCGCAGGAAAATCTCCCGTTGAGTAAAGGGGATTCCACATGAAAGGAGAAACACTGTTTGATGTTGAGATCCTGGAAAGAAGTACGAGTCTTTGAGGACACATGTATCTGAAATCGCGCCGTTTACCAATTGCAGTAGCACCTTGGAAGGTCAACTTTAGAACGGGAACTGGCTTCCAGCGACTGTGAAGTAAACAGTAATAGACAAAGTTTGGCAAAAGAAACAGCCCAACTCACATGTTCGCTTGCGGCACGCCTTGCCTTGCCTTTCAATGTCGCTTGCTGTTCATGTCAGACTGTCATTCTGCATACACGATTCAAATATAGGAAGTCTCTCTTTTACCCACGGACAGAAGATTCATACGAAAGTATATTCGAAATCACCACTGGAGATGGGCACGCCAATCACGTAATGCACAAATGAAACCTTAATATCCGCCGACAGTCATAAGTCATAACGGATGATATACGAAGGATCAACATTCCTGGTTACAATTTCTTGCTGGACTCGGATTATATAGTTGTTTTATGTTACATTCTGTTTTGCATCACCTTGTATATCTCGTAAAGTACGCAAAAGTGAATCAAATAAATATTCCCACGTTATTCACCGACCTCAAATTAGTACCTATACGGAATTTCGTCCAATTCGGACTCGGATTACATAGTTGTCTTCTGTTGTATTCTGTTTTGCATCACCAAAAGCGTAAAGTACACAAAAGCGAATCGAATGAATACTCTCACGTTATTCATCGACCTCAAATTAGTATTTATACGAAATTTTGTCCAATTCGGATGTGTGAGGTTGGGACCATTTCCTTGTAAGATGAATCTTTAGTGTTTGGAGTGTTTCACTCAATAAACACCGTATATCACTGACATTATAATTAATTGTTTGTATAATGTATTTGCTTATTACATACTGTATGCAAGAAGAAAGTTACCACTGGTCGCACATGAATTATAAACTCCAACCTTAAGTAGGCTCAAATCTTGTAAACGGTACAAGATATTGAAAAAATAATCGAAAAAATCTTCCCTTTATGATACCCCTTGCCGATTTTTATCAAGACGTCCTTCACTTGTGTCTGTAAATGGATATGTACAGATGTTGTGAGGAATAACAAGGATATTCAAGCTCATATGTGAATTATGCGCTGAGTAGAGAGCGCAGGTTCAGCTAGTCTATATTCTATCTATTAAAATGCTACAATAGCAACAAAAGCGCCTGAGCTCCAACCTATAACTTTGGCTTTCAAATCTTTCATTTACGGTTGTGTGTGATTTCACGTTTAACAGAGACAAACATTTTGAGTATTTGTACTTTAAATAGTCTAAATTAGTTAACTATATCTTTTTCATAAAGTTTATGATATAAAATTATTGTTCAAAGCCTTTGTATTTTAATAAGCGTTCTCTAAAATCAATGCTTGTGAATTGTGCTTCCATCTTCCGAGTTCTTTTAAACTATGTTTATATGTTTGTGGTCAATCCTTTCGACAATGAGATCTCGGAAACTACAGGCTCTAGAAAGATGACGTTTTCACTGATCGATTGGAAATTTTGCGTAGATTGTCCAGTTCTAATTGAATATTTAAAAAAAACATGGCCATTATTTCTTTATTACATTTTTTAGGGTACACTGGAAGCGTTGAAATTTAAAAGAAAAACTAAGGCATCATATCCTATGTGTTATACATTCCAACACCACAATGTTGTATATTGGGGTTGTGTATGTCTCAGGCGTTTGTTCCATGGTCAAATAATAGTGAAAAAGGAAGGATAACCATTTCTCGAGTCTAACGTAAATCTTTATTTTTTGAGTGTTTTGCCCAATGAATACCATATATAACTATTATAATTAATTGTATATGTAATGCATTTGCTTATTACGTACTGCATGCAAGAAGAAAGAAAACACTGGTCATACATGAATTAGAAACTCCAACCGGAAGTAGGCTCAAATATTGCAAACGATGCGAGATATTGAGAAAAAATAATCGAAAAAATCTCACCTTTATGATACCCATTGCCGATTTTTTTTAAAATCTAGACGTCTTTCACTTGTTTGTGTAAAGGGATATGTACATATGTTGTGAGGAATGAGAAGGAGATTTATGCTCATATGCGAATGATGCGGTGTGTAGAGAGCGCAGGTTCAGCTAGTCCATCTATTAAAATGTTACAATAGCAGTTAGCAACGCCTGAGCTCCTACCTATAGCTTTGACTTTAAAATCTTTCATTTACGGTTATATGTGATTTCACGTTTAACACAGACAAACATTTTATAAGTTATTTAAATAGATCTTTTTTATAAAGTTAATGATTTAAAAACATTGTTCAAAGCTTTTGTATTTTAATAAGCCTTCTCCAAAATCAATGCAAATGAATCGCGCTGACATGTTTGGAGTTCCTTTAGACTATATGTTCGTGGACGTTTATATGTTTGTGGCCAATCCTTTCGACAATGAGATCTCGGAAACTACAGGCTCCAGAAAGATGACGTTTTCACTGATCGATTGCAAATTTTGCGTAGATTTTCCAATTCTAATTGAATATTTAAAAAACATGGCCATTATTTCTTTATTACATTTTTACGTGTATACTGGACGTGTTGAAATTAAAAACAAAAACCTAAAGCATAATATCCTACACATTATACATTCCAAAACACCACATAATTGTATATTGGGGTTTAGTGATGAGCAAATGCAAGACCAAGACCAAGACCAGGGTGGTCTTGGTCTTGGTTTTGCTTGCAAGAGTCTTCCAACTCTTGCATTTAAGAAGTCTTATGCTTTTTATAGCTAAATTTTACTGTGGATATAAGGGATAATAAAGTCTACAATGCGCCAATAATAACGAACATACAATGTATGTTTCAAAATGTAATATAGTTTACTTTTGTGTAAGTATGATGATAGTGTACAACATAAGTGATGACCTTAATTTTTTTTAATGTGCCCACGCTTTACTACTTATAAGATAAATCACAACGTTTCGTAATCTGTTTATATTTTTAACAGATCCAAGACTCCACTGGTTCCCAAACTGGGGAGGCTACCCCTGAGACGCATGAAAAAAATCGAGACGGCGCGGATTATTGAAATACCATGTATTGCAAAATTATTTTTACACTCTAAAGGCGTCAGATTTTTCTTTTCAACCACGATTAGCTAATCCTTGTATTAAACAAACTTCCAATTAAATATTGAGATTTTGTTTTACTGGTTTCAATATGTACTCTATTGGGCAGAAAAATTGACATTACGCAAAAGCGATAAAAAATTGCAGGTTTTCGATACATGGGCATGGAGAGAAAAAGGAGAGAATTAGCTGTGTTGAACGGACAACGAATGAGAAGGTGTTAAAAATATTAGCAGTAGGGGAAAAAAGAAGAATTTTAGATAGTGTTAACAGGAGGAAGAGGAACTGATTGGTATAGCCTATTGGTGGAGAAGGAACTGTATTATGAGGGACGGGCTAGAAGGATGGTGGAAGGAAACAGAGGGAGAGAGCGAAGGAGACTGTATTTGAAGGAAGGTATTGAAACAACAAATTGCTACGTCAATGTGAAGAGACTAGCTGAGGACCACCGTACGTCGAAGATTCTCAGTTGCCTCAAGTAACCTGCAAATAATAGTAGAATAGCTGTGATGATGATGATATATATCTTCAGCAATATTAACCAAAGAGAGAGAGAGAGAGAGAGAAAAAAAAAAATTAAAATAATTATTATTACAATCAAACCTCTTATTATTTTAGAATAATTTGAGTGAAAACTGAAAACGACTCAACTGTCTATGTCTTTTGTGTAAACTCAATTTATATAAATACTTTTGACTTGTATTAGAAATACAGAATAACGGCATCAAACACCAAGTTATTTGAAGTCTCACTTGTGAATAAGGATTACTAGCACCAATTACCCACTTCGTTGGATTAACTAAAAGAAAATAATAATATATTTCGTTAGTCACTTTTTACTATTACTAAAGCGCTCTCTGCTATCGGTCATTTCCGATGATTTTTATATTTCTCTCCTCTCCTCGTACCCAACTTACGATGTTGAATTTGGATTTAAACGGCATCAGAAGTGTCACTGTTCGTCTCAGAGACCCCGTAAACTATGGATTCGGCACTAATATCGATCATTTTCAATAGACTTATATATATTTCCTCCTCTCCCATGTTGCGAGGCACGGCATCGGATGTGTCATTGTTCATCTCAATGACTTCGAAAGCCATGAGTTCAACATTGATAATGGACATTTTTGATAATTTTTATATAGACCCTATCTTCTACCTGCCCTTCCCCCCCAAGTTGCAGTGCCGCATTTGCATTTAAACGAGATAAGAAGTATCACTGTTCACCTTGCCCACGCCGAAAACTATGGATTCGACACTAATATTTGGTTATTTTTGATCATTATTATGTATCTCCCCCTTCGCCAAGCTACGGGGCTGAATTGGAAGTGTGAGTGTGTATCTCAGCGACCCCCAAAACTATAGATTCCACTTTAATTTCGGTCATTTTCGATCATTTTTAAGTATCTCTCCCCTCCCCCTCCCCTAAGCTGCACAGTCAAAGTGATATGACAGCAACCATCTCAGGTCCGAAACTCATCTATGTTGAAAATGTGATTGAGATCGATGGGCTCGTTCAAGAGTGATGAAGTCACAAAGACAGTCACCTATATATTTTTTTATATTTTTTGACATATATATATCTTCATCCTCCCACTCCCATACGTTGCAGCATCAAAGTAAAATGATAAAAATCGTTCCAGGCCTGAACTTCATCTACGTTGAAAATTTGATCGAGATCGGTCAGGTGTTTCAAGAGTTATTAAGTTTTTTTATATATATATATATATATATATATATATATATATATATATATATATATATATATATATATATATATATATATATATATCCCCCTCCCCTCCTCCGTCCCCTAGGCTCTGCCATCAAAGTGAAACTCTAAAAACACTTACCAGTCCCGAACCTCTTACATGATAAAAATTTGATTGAGAACGGTTGGGTGGTTCAAGAGTTATTAAGTGACGAACTTACTCACTTTTGTTTATATTTATATTGATTTTTGTACATCTCTTCCTCCTCCTCCAACCCTATGTTCCTCCGTCACATTGAACTGATAAATAACATTCCAGGCTTGAATCTCATCTATGTTTAAAACTTGATCGAGATTGGTCGTTTGGTTCAAGAGTTATTAAGTTTTATTTATTATTTTATAACTCTCCCTTCTCCCCTCCCCTAAGTTTTACCGTCAGTGAAATGATGAAAACACTCACCTGCCCAAACTTCATCTATGTTGAAAATTTGATCGAGATTGCTCGGGTGGTTCAAGAGATTAGAAGTCACAAACATAGTCACTTTCAGTTTTATAATATAGATTTATTGTTGTAGTATAATGTTATATCGCTCAATCCTGGATGTGCCGTATACCTATGGAGGCTAAAAGTTATATTGATAAACAATTATTCAGCGTACAAGCACCCGTCCATGAAATCAAACTTGCGGTCACATGCACTAAGTTATTGTCAATGTCATGAAACTGTTATTTCGATATTAATTTTATGAGCACACATTAAAAATTTCCAACGGATGCTTGAGTCTCGGAACCAAGGCCATACCCATGTAGTCGACACCTATGATGTACGGAATTACCGATGTTCAATATTACATTTCTCTTTAGTTTTGGAAGAAGAACTTCACTAATATACTTTGAAATGAAATGAAGTATCTAGTTTAACGTCCCATGATTATGCACCAAGGCTAAGGGAGACGGTGATGATGAGAAATTACTGAAATTGTGGAATGAAGAAAGTAGGAGGAAACGGAAAAACGCCGAGAAAATCCACGCACACGGTGTTTGTCTACCAAAAAAGCTCACATGGCGTAAGATGACACCTGTGTGGCTAAAAAACGAGCAATATCTACAGAAAACGCGAACCAATTCAGAAAACGACACACTATAGCTATATTCTAAAGGAGCAGATCGACTCACACGGATTGCATAAACTACTGAGACCACATTCACTCCTGCAGCATTTTTACTGAAACCAAGAAATCCATCCCCTTCTTTTTTGCATTCTATAAAAAAAAAATGCAAGTAGTGCCGGTACTTGTGCAAGAGTCTTGGTCTTGCAGGTATGGTCTTGGTCTTGGTCTTGGTCTTGCACCTCTTGGTCTTGGTCTTGGTCTTGCATCGGGATTCCTGGTCTTGGTCTTGCATCGGGATTCCTGGTCTTGGTCTTGGTCTTGGTCTTGCATGCAAGACTCTTGCAAAAACTGCAAGACCAAGACTCTTGCGCTCATCACTATTGGGATTGTATATTCCTCGGGCGTTTGTTTTATGGCCAAATAATAAATGAAAAAGGAAGGATAATCATTTCTTCAGTCTAAGATGAATCTTTATTTTTGGAGAATTTTGCCCATTGAACACCATATATAACTAATTGTGTATGTAATGTATTTGCTTATTGCATACTGCATGCAGGAAGAAAGAATATACTTGACATACATGAATCAGAAACTTCAACCGGAAGTAGGCTCAAATCTTACAAACGGTCCGAGATGTTGAAAAAGTAATCGAAAAAATCTCCCCTTTATACTATGATTTGCCGATTCTTATCACAACGTCTTTAACTCTTGTCTGAGAAGGGACATGTACATATGTTGTAAGGAATGACAAAAAGATTCATGCTCATATGTGAATGATGCGCTGTGTAGAAAGCGCAGGTTCAGCTAGTATGTACTTTAAATAAATTAAAGTAGACCTTTTTCATATACTTTATACTTTTAAGTTATACTTCAAATTTATGCTTTTAAATTATTGTTCAAAGCCTTTGTATTTTGATAAGTCTTTTCCAAAATCAATGCAAATGAATCGTGCTGCCATCTTTGGAGTTCTTTTAGACTTTGTGTTTGTGGACGTTTATATGTTTGTGGCCAATCCTTTCGACAATGAGATCTCGGAAACTACATGCTCTAGAAAGATGACCTTTTCACTGATCGATTGCAAATTTTGTGAAGGTTGTCCAGTTCTAATTGAATATTTAAAAAAAAAAAAACATGGCCATGATTGCAAATTTTGTGAAGGTTGTCCAGTTCTAATTGAATATTAAAAAAAACATGGCCATTATTTCTTTATTACATTTTTACGGGTACACTGGAAGTGTTGAAATTAAAAAAGAGGAAAACTAAAGCATCATATCCTACACATTATACATTCCAACACAATATAATTCTATACAATGGTTGCATACCTCTCAGGCGTTTGTTTCATGGCCAAATGATAATGAAAAACGAAGGATAACCATTTCTGCACTCTAACAGTAAGTTGAATACTTATTGTTTGGAGTGTTTTGTCCAATGAACATCATATATCACTGACATTATAAATAATTGTGTATGTAATGTATTTGCTTATTACATATTGCATTCAAGAAGAAAGAAAACACTGATCATACATGAATTAGAAACTTCAACCGGAAGTAGTCTCAAATCTTGGAAACAGTACGAGATATTGAAAAAATAATCGAAATAATATCTCCTTTATATTATCCTTTGCCGATTTTTATCACGGCTTCTTTAATTTTTGTCTGTAAAGGGACAAGTACAGATGTTGTGAGAAATGACAAGGAGATTCATGCTCATATGTGAATGATGCGCTGTGTAGAGAGCGCAGGTTCAGCTAGCAGGCCTATTAAGATGTTAGTTTTATATGTCTGTCTCCAATCTTTTCGACAATCATATCTCGAAAACCACAAGTGCTAGAAACGTGCTATTTTCACTGGTCGATTTCAAATTTTGTGTAGATTGTCCAGTTCTCATTCAAATTTTCAAGAACCGTGTCGTTATTGTTCTATTCAATATTTTAGGGACCGTTTTGAGCCCATAAAATTAACATTGTCAGGCCGAATGTATGGTGTTAGGCAACCAGTAGAGAAGTTACGTATGGCGGGTTGACGGACATTACAGGCGCTTTGCTTAAATCTGAATGGCGAAACCTATTGCATTCTGACAACTTCAAAGGCCTGAAGAGACGCAATGAGGCGTACTCGGACAGATACGAATTTATTAGGAAAAAAATATTTCCAGTTGATATCGTGTTACTTCTACAAATTTGATACAAACTCACTCCAACGTCTATACATAGCAATTCACTTCCTTTGTGAGTCTCCAGTCCTTTGCTTGTGTGGGTAAGGAGACATGCACAGTAGGAAGGTCATAGCAAGTCATAGTCATAACAGAAGCATGTCAGGTAGGAAGTCATGGTCATAACAGAACGATGTGCTGAGTAGACAGCGCAGGTTCAGCTAGTATGTGTTTAAAAAGTTTCACCGGCGCACAAACTATAGCTATTGGTCAGCTTTGTTTTCTCTTGCTGCCCCGATGCCCTTTCCTCTTAATTCTAGAACATATAACTTGAAGAATTACGGAAAAATACTTCGTATTGGTCATTATTTTCTATAGTGGATGTGAAACTACGAATACCTCTCGTTGCCAATGGGATATCGTCACTAACGTTATCAGTATTATTGTTTTTAGCACCGTGGAGATCTATTGCATCAGCTGAACACAAAAATCATATGTTTTAAAACCATAATGAATTGATTTACCTTTAATAAATATTTCATAGGTGTGACGTCCAATTTACGGAGTCATCTTGCATCAATGCTCTGAGATTATAAAAGATAACCAAATTACTTAAATTCTTCTGCAGTTCATCGTTAGAGACGAAACTTTTTCGAATGCGATATGTGCGAAACATTAAGAAAGCGTTTTGTGTGTTTCAGGAAACCTCAAACTTTTCGTTTCAGAGATAGAAATCTCGTTTATATTATCGCGATTTTTTTGCGAAATTCGGCTTTACTTGCGATAAATGTAAATGAATGCGAAAAAGTGGATTTCTCTGCTATGCTAATAACAACTAAAAAACGCATTTCCAATATTATTTAACTTAAAAATTGTTTCATTTTTACCGAAAACGTGCACGACGCTAAATTAAATTCTACATAAAATCCATAAGCTTGCATGCCGTGATGTCACTTTATGGAATTTTCAAGGCCTCTTTTTGCGTCACTAAGACCAGTCGGGACCCTTATACTCACATTATTGTCGGGAAAACGAAAACTTAAGAGTTAGCTCAAGCAGGAAAATTTGGGTCTGCTACTGCAGAGTTAATTAAACAGTGTAGTGCTTCTCACCAGGCTGTAGTTGAAGTAAACCTGAAAACTGAGTGTCAAAAGTATTTATGAAGCTGCAAAATTACACACAAGCAAGTGACGACAATTCTGTGTGGAGAGTACGAAATGCTCTGCGAGTTATTTGATCCAAAAACTGTTTCACTTCATAAAGATGTAGACACCAACAAAGCTGAACTGTTGTTTAAATCGTTGACTGTGTTTTGTGGTGAAAATGTTCATGATTTGTTGGTTGCTTACGGTGAATTTAAAGTAAGGTTATCGAAGTTCACAACAGTGAGGATAAGAAAGTTGAGATTGTATCATTGTTAAAGAGTTTAAAAGTTAACCACAGGTCACTTGCTGTCAACTCGTTGCGTTCAACATGGTTGCCAGTCTCGAGTGTGAATTTCGAGAGATTCTTTTACAAGTATAATCTGATTGTTACTGACAAAAGAATTGATAATGTCTTGCTGTATGGAATCCTTTAACTAAAGATGAGGTTAGAGGAAGTGTTTAAAATTTTGCATTAATTTCTATATTTCAGTGAATACATTAGCTAGAATGTGCACCTAATTAAGGTATATCCTCATTTTTGTATTAGATACACTTTACGTACCAAAAATGTACTGTTTACAAGTACCGTATTAAAAAAAAAAAAAAAACTTGTGCTACATTTAAAAAATAAATCTATATATATAAAAGAGAACGCACAAATCCTTTGTTCCCTCATCACGCTAATACGGCTGAACCAATTTCTTTTATTTTTGGGGGGTTATTAGGATTTGGACCCTAGATGGTTTTTATCATATCACTTTAATTTTTAATTACCAGTGTCTTGAGATAATTGACCATTCAAGTGTCCATAACGTACAAATCCTTTGTTAGTTCATCATAGGTAAAAATAAACGTATTTATATGCAACCCGCATGACCGTGTCACTCGGCGGGTTAACATAAATGACAGGCGATATAATGTTAACATTTACTGCAATCTACTATGGTTTTTATCATATCACTTGAAAGCGAAAACTTCCGGGATGACCGCAGCGAAGCGGGGCGGGTTAACATAAATGACAGGCGATATAATGTTAAGATTTACTGCAATCTTCTATGGTTTTTATCATATCACTTGAAAGCGAAAAAGTAAAAATTATCTAAGTAACAAAGTTTATTGCGTTCCGGGGTGACCGCAGCGAAGCGGGGTGAACGCTGCTAGTGCAACATAAATGCGAAAATTGTGAAAATTAATGCTACAAAATATCAAAATTGTTGCGAAAAAGTTTCGTCTCTATTCATCGTACATTGATCTTATTTTTGCAAATATGTCACCTTTTGCTAAGTTAGAATTGTAAACAATATGAAAATATTTCTTTAAAACGGGCTCCTGGCATCATGGACGATACAATCGGTATACACAGGTCGTTAGCTGTACTCCAATAGGACTTCTTAGAAGGAAGAACATGATACCCGCTGTGAATTAATAAACCAAAAAACTGTATGTAGTAGCTGTTCATGTATATAGTTCAATGTGGAGCTCCCGTATGTTGTGTGTACAGATTAGACAGTTGAATGAGGTGTCCAATATATGACTGAGACAAAATCTTGAAGAAAAGAAATCTATCGGAAAACTTCCGTCAAGATCAGAGTGAGAAATTATGTTTCACTCTTGTATCGAAAATTGATTTGAGGCAGGTTTCGCAACGTGTTCTCTGCTTAGGTACACTAGGTTTCCCTTTCTTTTTAGACGATGATGGTTTCTTCGCGGACGGACTTGCGTCATCGCTACCACTATCCGCTGCTATTGCCAACTCACCCATACATAGTTCAGAATAACAGGCACTAGTTCATCTTTATGTACTGTATGTCCCCTCGTCAAGACCCGCTCGGGAGAGTAATGCTCCTGGAGGTACGTCTTTTTCGCGCGCTACTCTAGCCAGCTGTTTTATGTGCTATCCCAGCCAGCTGTTTTAAGTTGGTCACAAAATTTATATCATGGGGTGAAAGTGGAACTAAACGAGACCTGCGAGGCTTCTAACCCGTTCCTAGTACTACTACTTATCTGTGCAAAAGTAAGTAAATCACTTTTTGAGTATTATTTTCATCTTATTTTAATACTGTGTTATGAAAATTAAAAAAAAAAACTTTCCTGATTTGAACCCACGCCAAAAGCGATTTCCGTATCTGGCAGCTAGCGTTAGCACGCTTAGCCACGAAGACCGACAGCAGTAAGCCTTTGATTTCTGGTATATAAATGCTACGTGGCAAGAAATGAATAACGTCAACCAATCAGAACCGTGTATTTCGTTCATACTTCCGGGAGCATTACTCTCCCGAGCTAGTCCTTCCTCGTCGATCATATCACGTGTTTCATTGGGGAAAGAATGCAGACATCCAGTTCCGAATTATTAGAAACATACAGAATGTCCAGTGTATTTGCCATTTCATCCAGCGTAAGAAATTTGTCATTTCGTTAAATCAATAAAAAATGATTAACAATGCAGGGATTGGACAAAAAATCTAAAACGTTTGCAAAAATGTGAAAATCATATCTAGTATGTTGTGGGGCCTCCTTTGCGTCCAAAACAACTTGGACCCGACGTGGAATGGACGTATACAGCTCCTGAATCGTGGTGTGTGGAATTTTGTACCATTGTTCCTCCAAAACATGCTCCAATTCCTTAAGGGGTGCTGGTGGAGTGTAATGAGACTGAACACGCCTTTCTAACTCAGACCACAATGTTCAGATCTGGTGATTGTGGGACCCAGGGTAGGTGTGAAAGCTCCTGATCATGCTCCTCAAACCATGATTTCACCGTTTTTGCAGCGTGACAGGGTGCCAAATCATATTGGTAGATGCCATCACCATCAAGGAACAATATTTGGGCCATGAGTAGAACCTGGTTCCCCAAATTGGCCTCATGCGCTGTAGCATTCATCATTCCATGCAGGACTATGATATTACTTGCAGAAAACCACGATATCACTGCCTATACTGTAACAGAACCATCCCCATGCTTTACAGTTGTGAGCAGACAGTCTGTATCATAGGCCTGCGCTGGTGTTCTCCATACGTAAACACGACCGGTTGTTGGAAACAAGGTGAAGGTCGATTCATCGGACCACACTACGTGTTTCCACTGCGCCTTCGATACCCCCACAATGTTCGCCACTGTTGCCACTGAAGCTCCAACCAGACGGGCACCAAGATCATGCCTCTTTGGAAGTCTATCAGGTCGCCCATTTTACCGCACCACTTTCACACCACGACACTCACAGGAGAACAGAGATGGAGTGGGTCGGTGGGTCAGTAGGTCAAGTTTTCTGAGTGGGTCAACAACATGTGACCCAACACCCACCGTGACCCACTGCGACCCACCACCCACCGTGACTCACTGCGACCTACCACCCACCGTGATCCACTGCGACCCACCGACTCAGTCTGATCTATCGACCCACTCTGCTCACTGCATTGTACACAGTATCTTCTGAAGACTGGTAAATTTGTCTTCGTTTTACTTTCAAGACCTTCATTCCACATCCTTTTCCATTTGTTTCTGTCTACTCATCTGAGGTGAGTATATCTCACCAAGTGAAAAAAGAACTTCAGGCACTTTTGGATATTGATATTTGTAATTGTAATAATAGCAATAAGGCTTATTCTACTACTTAGATTTCGAGACCTGTGAGCTTTTAGAGGAGCTAACTACTGCAAAAAAATACATTTTTGAATATATAAATTATTATATAAAAAATGAATGTAACTATGTATGCCTGATCATCACGGTCAAATTGCAAAGTCAAATGAAATGACTTTTGGTATATAGCATGGGCGTGCCAGCCGGGGCTGTGTGAGGGGGACGCGCGCCCCAGAAATTTTCTAGGAGGGGATTGTCCCCCACTAGAAAATTGTATAACAGGAATTCTTCCCCAGATATCTAGGCAAAAATGATGAAATACTGGAATGGGAACGTCGATTGTCAATTAATAATTTTTGGAATTGAAAGGAATTACAGTTTCATTGAAGAAATAGTATATTCTAATTGAAAGTACGCAATTCTTGACGTGTCTTTTCATTTTGAACAGCTACCGCTTTGCGAAAGATTTACAACTTGATTCCAAGGTAAAAATATTTCGAATTTGACTTAGTACTGCTACCGTTAGTATTGGGGGTTACTCACCTTTAAACACAATAGACACATCAGTGATCAGAACTGCGTCGACTTACCACCATAATCGTTATCTGTACATCAACAGATGAGAAAACTCCGCCCAATCACACCTTACTATACGATAAGCAAACTCACAATACTGGCAGTAACTCGAGCTATTGGGCTTAATCCAAAGATACTGTCAGACGTGACGTGTCAGGGCACGTTAGGACAGTGTATTTTTCATTTTCATTACTTACCACAATCGTCCAACTGTCATTGAATGACACAAACCGTGCCCTTGAATCCAGCTTACGGGGATTATGTAACCACACAATAAAACAAAGAATGGAACGTCAATTAGGAATAGCAAAAGTATAACGTTTATTACATATAGACGTCTGAACTCGAACGAGTAATTCACATCAAAAACACAATACAACCTCAATGACTGTGTGACCTTTACCGATAGAATGATTTACTGGTTTACGCTTTCAGTTGCTATCTTCACCATGCATTTGGATAAACTGCAAATAATAGTACAATGTGATCTAATATTTTGATTATCACTCTTCCCCTTTTCTCTTTAATAATTGAATACTATAATCTTTCACTGCGGAGCTGAAATACCGTTCACTTATACATTTAATCTCTTATTATTATTACTTTTTTTTTTTAAGAAAACACTAGTGATGATTACACTGTAATGCTGCACGAACTTCTATCCTACGTAATTGCTGTGAAGATGATTTGTGATCGATCTAATAACACGAGTACAGCAACTATATTCACTCTTGTCCCGGGATTTAGGCAATATTAACTTTTACAGCCTTGGATTCCATTGACTATAGGATTATTGTTTCTGAGTAGCACAAATCACATCATTCTCTGGATGATCAACCAGCAAATACTACCTTTCTTCTTCTTTTTTTTTCTCTCGTACACACACCGCGTGGACTTGCAGACAAAGGAAAACAGTGCGGGTGCGGTACGCGTTTGGTGATTGGTTGAAGGACAACGGAAGTAAAGAATCTCGACGAATGACAATAGCGCTTAGTCTTTTGCATGCTGAGGAGCGGATGTTGCCCTCGGCATGCTGGGTAAAGAAAGAATACATACTCTCTTGCTGCGCAGTCCACCACTACAACTACACATTTTAATAATAGTTGCGGGGTAAAAACCATAGTTGCAAACCGCAGACAAAAGTCACTATCAAATAAAAGTAAAGAATGCTAACGTCGCAAAAATTCTATCCCGCTAATAGGTCGATAGCAGTATGGCGCCCACAAGACTTGTGCATTTTGTTTTCGAGTAACATAAATGTACAAAGAATCCTGGACCATTTTCACGTTATCATTATTGCATGCATTATTATTACCATTTTTTTTACTCAGGTCACACTTTACAACGATGACAATTATATATTACAAAAGGTATTTCCCTTCTTTTTATATTACACACATATTTTTTTATCAGACAACTTTAATATAAAGGATGGAACATCAGATAAATAATAAAAGAAACATTAAGACAGAAAAAAAACTAAGCTGCTATATCAATAATAATGTTAGGTAACACCGATGAAGATAGCAACTATCTTCGAAACAGTTGGATAATAGAAAAATATATAAGTCGAAATAAACAAAAGCTATTTCGTGACAAAAACGAGTGTACGTCCTGATATAAAACAAACATTATAAGGATGAACTTTAGTAAGCGGATACAACACTGAGTCAATACGATATTACAAACAAAAACAGTTAATATATGATCATAAAAATTTACAATGAACCTATGCAAAACTTTTTTTTTTTTTTTTTTTTTTTTTTTACAATTGTATGCCACTTGAAAAATTAGACAATATTACTTTCCAACAATCTTCTGTCCACTCACCGACTAGTCTACAATACTGAGTAACATAAGGATCGTTCAGCATATCGATAAAATGTAACATTGACGGTGATTCAATAACCTGAGAAAGGTTTACTTTCACTAATGTTTCAGATTCATCTTCGTCTGCTTCGACAGGTTGATTCGTGATCTTTATCATAGGCTCCACTTTCGGTAAAGGATTATCGTAGATTTCTGGATCATATGGAACATCCTTTAACTTGGCTAATTCTGTGACTGGCAAATGCTTACGGGCCATAAGGATCCAGGTTTTATATGTCTTTGGTGTGGGATTCCATAATTTAATCCTATCTACTGAATTAAAACCAATACTAGTCCCATTTGACGGATCCCAGAGCTCCACAGCTCTATTATTGTTCGTAACAGCAGTTACAACAAAAGGACCACGGAACAATTGGAAAAATTTTGATATCTGCTTCTTCACAAGACTGCTTACATTTTGCTGTCGTAGAAACACAAAGTCACCTTTCTTCACTAATCTCTTATCTGCTTGTGTCTGGTTCCACCTTTCGTTTCTACGTTTAATTTTTTTCTTTCTTCTAATGTCCGCTAAAATGAGTCGATTACTCCAATCTATACCGTCATCAGGGTTAACACTTTCCTGTACATCGATACCAAAATGTAGAAAAATAGGCCTGGACGAATCTATGTTTAGATGCAGACTTGCAGGAGACACACCTAAACTTTGCGAAATTGAGTAATTATATAGTAGTACAGCTTGCGTCAGGTATTCTGACCATTCAGTGTGAGTGTGATAACACAACATTCGTAGCGTTTGTACCAGGTTTTTATTTACATTTTCCACAAGAGACGCCATTGGATGGTAGAGAGTGGTATGTTTCACAATGATATTATACTTCTTCATCGCTTGAACGAATTGTTTCGAACGAAATACTGCGGCATTATCGGTGATTGCGACACGAACCAATCCCAACATCGGGAAGTAATACTCCTCTAAACATTTAATAATAGTTTTTGCTGTGGATGATTTAATAGTGAACGCTGTACAGTACCGCGTATATAAATCCATAATGACTAAACCAAATCTCTTCTGATTTCTTCCTACTGGGTAGTTGCCGATCAGGTCTATGCTGATGGCATCACGAGTACGATTAATAGGAATAGTATCCATTAATCTTGCGGGTGGATGATTGTCCGGTTTCATCTGTTGGCAGGTGATACAGTCTCGGATATAATTCTTAATGGAAGTTCGTAGTCCTTTCCAGTGAAAGGCCTTGGAAATTATGGATTGAGTGCGGTCCACGCCTGGGTGATGAATATCGGTATGGTAGGCTGTGAGAATATTTTTAATGAGTGGTGGTGGTACGCAGATCTTCCACTGACTGGGCTGGTGGAAGTCTCTAACCAACAGTATGCTATTTTCCAGTCGATAAAATTTTTTCCACGTTCTTCCGTTTTTAAAATTGGCTTCTTCTTCTTCTCCTTTCAATACCGCGATAACATTCATGTAGTCAGGGCATTCGCGTTGTAACTTTGCCAGTTGCTCTGCTGGGATATTCAGAACTTCTTCTTGCAGAACTTGCAATGCGTGAACTTTTAATAATCGATGTTCGTGAGAAGGAAATAACCTGCTAAGGGCATCACTAATAGTGTTCTCTGATCCTCGGATATATTCTACCGTATAATCCAGCTCCTGCAACTCTACACTCCATCTCAACAAACGGTTATTCCATGGTTTGATGCGGTTGAGAAAAGAAAGTGCATGATGATCCGTGACTATGATCACGTGATGACCTAGTAGTAAAGGTTTCCATTTACGTATGGCAAATATTACACTCAAACATTCAGCTTCGGTTGAAGAATATTTGCGTTCTGCCGGTGTTAGTGTTCGGCTAATGCATTGCAAGATGCGTTTTTCCTCTCCATGCTTTTGCCATAGGACACAACCTAATCCAGATGATGATGCTGCATCTACCTGAATGTAGAAGTCCTTTGAGAAGTCCGGGTGTGCGAGCATGATGTTGGCGCAAATGTCCTCTTTAATTCGGTTGAAGGCTACTTCGCAGTCTTCGCTCCACTGCCATTTTCGCGATTGTTTTAGCAAAGTATATAAAGGTTCGGCTTTTACCGCAAAGTTTGGTATGAACGCTCTGGACCATGAAAATAAACCAAGTACAGACCGTAAGCTTTTAACATTGGTCGGCTTGGGCAATTCCTTTATCGCTTTAATACTACGTTCATCCTTTTTTATACCATTTTTACTAACGATATATCCCAAGAATGGAATTTCTTCGGCACAAAATAGGCATTTTTCTATGTTTACCGTAATGCCAAATGCACGAAATTTGTTGAACACCTTTTCCAACAATTCTAAGTGTTTCAAAAGTATCCGATGAAAGAAGATTGTCATCGACATATCTCAAGACTTGGTCTTGTAATTCATTTCCCAATACATGATACATCATGGCATTCAAAGCTGCTTGTCCGTTTCTATACCCAAAAGCAACTCGTTGATATTGGTAACTCCGCCCTTCGAAATTGAATGCGAAGTACGGTTGCGAGTCTGGATGTAGAGGGCATTGTAAATAACTTTGTTGGAGATCAATAATACTGGTAAATTGTTTACCTTGCAGTTTAGCAAGTAAATCTTCTATACGTTCGGGTCTAACCTGGCGCAACACAGAGTGAGCGTTAGGTAGACGTAAATCTATGCATAAACGATATTTACCATTTTTCTTTGCGACCACCAGCAAAGGATTATTATGAACCGATTGACTAGGTGCTATGATTTGAAGCTGTAACAAATTTTGAATTTCGGACCGCACAAAAGGCAATGCTTCATATGGAATCAAATACTACTTTCTAACCAAAGGTCCGTCAGATTTAAATTCTGCTGTATATACAAAATCTTTACATTTACCGGAATAATTAGTAAAGATGTCACGATACTTAAGCAAAACATCCAGTAATTGCTTGCGTTGGAAATCGTCTATCCCATTTGCTCTTTGCACGGCTGCAATAATTTGTTCATTGGTGGCGCATTGTTTCTGAAAGTGTTGCGGTTCATCGACCTTCACTTTATTTACGTTTATCCTCTCTTCAGCGTCACAATCGCTCATTACGGCACTGTTATCACCGTCATTTACTTCTGATTCGGCTTTCATAGGCAGTAAAGACACCATAATACGAATATTATCATATTCAAGCGAAACGGTACCACGATGAAAGTCAATCACACTCTGTAAATGAGTTAGTGCGTTAAGACCAAGGATAAATTCTTCATTTAACTCCTGTAACACATACTTCCAATAGGAACGACAACGTGTCAATTTCTACTGGTATAGCAGTTTTACCTCGACACTTAGTTTTAAATTTGCCAGTATAATCCATGATCAAGACGTCATCAGCAGGTTGAAGCTTCGGAGCGGTGATTTCTTTACTGATGTCTTTCCATGTACTATATGAAATAAGAGACGCTTCAGCGCCACTATCGCAAAGCGTTTTAATGGATACGCCGTTGATAGTAGCGTGAATGTATGCACTATACTGTCTATCGTATGCAGTAATAATGTTTTTCTTCCTGACTTTCTTCGGAATCACTCCTGGCATTGCTATCCAAATCAAGTATATAATTTCGTACGCGTATGACGTTGACGGGGATTTCTTCCGAACTGTTGGCGACAACACCCCTTTCGAAGTCGCCTACGTCTCGTTTCCCGGAACTGATCCTTCACTTAAATTAACATCCGGATTCCTGTCCCTCCAGTTTTGAGAATTAGGTCCATTATTACGGAGGCCTCGTCTTCTACTATAAACATTACGTTGACCATGATTGCGTGTCCGATTCGTGATTATTCTGTTCTTCCCATGTCGGTTCGATAACCTCATTACTACGTATATCTGCTATATGTCCTGCTTCAGGATTACTATTCTGCGTCGACGTTGAATCACGACGACCATTTTCTGGAAAGTGTCTACCTACATTCCTGGGGCGATTTCCAACTTTCTTACTGTATTGCACCCTAATAGCTGGTCCCGACTTATACCGGTTATCATCTGGGTTGGGGGTACGCCGATCATTTCTGTCATCGAATCGTTTCAACGATTTTAGACGTCGGATACTTGATAAAAACTCAGGGTAATTCACACACGGGTGAATCGTGAACATTTCCTTGTATTTATACGGCAAATTAGGAACGATGCTAGCCAATATGGCTGCAGGTGACTTTCAGGATTTAGGTCACTTAGTATTTGATACTGCTTAGTAGCGAACTCTAACACAGATTTATGAATTCGTGGATCGAATTGCAAATTCCTGCAGGCAGTAATGTGACTAGCTACCACTACCTCAGATTCGAATGCTTTTATCAACGCTTTTTCGAATTGCTCGAAACTACTGAACGCTGCTCTTTCGCTGCGTAACCATTCGGCGGCACAACCCTCCAATATAGACGGTAACACCGGCAACAGAGAGTCGACATGCACATTTATAAGATCAGCTTTATGCCTGAGCTTTCGTAAATATGATCTGGCGGTTTCTTGGTCTAACATCCCATTATACTTAGGCAAAATATTAAGTTCATTAAGGGTGACCCTCCTATAAGGTTTATCTCGATCGTATAATAACCTCTCGTCATTAGGGTGAATTTCGACGGTATCCGATTCGTAGCCTTCGGATGATTCCAAATCTTCGCTAGAAACTTGTTTAGGCAGGTTTGATTTCGTTGCACTCCGAGGGCTAGCCATCATGGGACTATAAGTCTTTTGTTTTAATTCGTAAAGCTGTTTACTTAAACCTATTTGCTCACTTTTTATTTTTCTTACCTCGGCACGAATCTCTTGTTCCGCTTCCGACTTAATACCAACTTGTACCGGGATCTGCTTAACAAACTGCGTTAGCTTGTGAACTACTTGTTCATTTCGGCCTTCCAAATCATCAACCTTTTGTGACAGTAATTCAATATTATCATTATTTTTGAGGGAAACTTCATGAACGTTCTTTACTTCGTTCTGCAAAACATCGCACTCTTGTTTAATGGTTCTAAGACACCCGCCGTTAACTGACATAATAGCTTCTAATTCGCCTATTCTAACACCGCTCGATTCTTGGTACTGACTGAGCTGATGTTGCAATAAAAAATATTTTCCATGCAATCCCTGAATGCTGGTACGATTAGCTTGGCAATCAAGTTTTAGCTCGTTTCTACAACTAGCTATCTCACTTTTTGTAAGCTCAAAATTACGTTTACATTCTTCCCTAGTCTGCTCTATCTTGACATCCAGATTGTTAATCTGTACCCTTATATTTGTTACTGTGTTATTAGTTTCAGTAACGTTCTTACTTAATTTCTCTACCTGTTCACGTAATCGCATACTGGTTTCGGCAACAGCTCGTTCTAAATGTTCCGTAAGTGATTTCACCTCGGCACTATTTTCTGAAACTTCTGTGACTTTAGCTTCCACAGATAGCATTTTTCTTTCCATGGACGCAACCCTGTCATTATTTTCAGTAAGATTGGCATTTATCTTTGACAACATCTCTATGATTTCAGTTGAATCAGCCATCATGAACGTTATATGTCACCAAAATAATAAATTCTAAAACAAAAAGTAGTGACGCATGAATACAACAAAGAAATGAATATGAAATCACACACACTTCGTAATAAGTATACTTCTTTCCCTTTTGATTATGACTATACGGTTTTACTTTGATCTCTCTAAGATTCTGTCAACATTGTACGTATATGTACACATGCCTTTCCTCCTGGGCGGAACCACCAAATGTTTGCTACCGTTAGTATTGGGGGTTACTCACCTTTAAACACAATAGACACATCAGTGATCAGAACTGCGTCGACTTACCACCATAATCGTTATGTGTACATCAACAGATGAGAAAACTCCGCCCAATCACACCTTACTATACGATAAGCAAACTCACAATACTGGCAGTAACTCGAGCTATTGGGCTTAATCCAAAGATACTGTCAGACGTGACGTGTCAGGGCACGTTAGGACAGTGTATTTTTCATTTTCATTACTTACCACAATCGTCCAACTGTCATTGAATGACACAAACCGTGCCCTTGAATCCAGCTTACGGGGATTATGTAACCACACAATAAAACAAAGAATGGAACGTCAATTAGGAATAGCAAAAGTATAACGTTTATTACATATAGACGTCTGAACTCGAACGAGTAATTCACATCAAAAACACAATACAACCTCAATGACTGTGTGACCTTTACCGATAGAATGACTTACTGGTTTACGCTTTCAGTTGCTATCTTCACCATGCATTTGGATAAACTGCAAATAATAGTACAATGTGATCTAATATTTTGATTATCACTCTTCCCCTTTCTCTTTAATAATTGAATACTATAATCTTTCACTGCGGAGCTGAAATACCGTTCACTTATACATTTAATCTCTTATTATTATTACTTTTTTTTAAGAAAACACTAGTGATGATTACACTGTAATGCTGCACGAACTTCTATCCTACGTAATTGCTGTGAAGATGATTTGTGATTGATCTAATAACACGAGTACAGCAACTATATTCACTCTTGTCCCGGGATTTAGTCAATATTAACTTTTACAGCCTTGGATTCCATTGACTATAGGATTATTGTTTCTGAGTAGCACAAATCACATCATTCTCTGGATGATCAACCAGCAAATACTACCTTTCTTCTTCTTCTTTTTTTCTCTCGTACACACACCGCGTGGACTTGCAGACAAAGGAAAACAGTGCGGGTGCGGTACGCGTTTGGTGATTGGTTGAAGGACAACGGAAGTAACGAATCTCGACGAATGACAATAGCGCTTAGTCTTTTGCATGCTGAGGAGCGGATGTTGCCCTCGGCATGCTGGGTAAAGAAAGAATACATACTCTCTTGCTGCGCAGTCCACCACTACAACTACACATTTTAATAATAGTTGCGGGGTAAAAACCATAGTTGCAAACCGCAGACAAAAGTCACTATCAAATAAAAGTAAAGAATGCTAACGTCGCAAAAATTCTATCCCGCTAATAGGTCGATAGCAGTACTTATCAAAATCTTCAGTTTCACATATTTCTGCCTTGAGATTTTATCTTTAGTCTTCCAAGAAAGCGGTAGTTGCAAGAAAAAAATGTCGCTTTCTAAGCATCTAAAAAGATTAATTTCCCTCTACACTTTTAGCATTACAAAGAGAAAAGAGAAAATGTGGAATGATTTTTTTTATTTAATATACCGACGACTCTTGTTGTATCGGCTTCGTGGAAGCCACATTAATGTGCCAACCTGGACAATCGATGGAAGACTTACAACACTGTTTAGCTTCGGAAATATAACTCAAAACCTGCCTAAAAAGACCTTTTTCTTCGTGCGGGTAACGTAAGTCTCTTTGCGTGTTTTCTTCTAATGTATTGTTGAAATTCGTCAACTGGGCTGTGCGCAAGTGCACCATTGTTTTTGAAAGGACATGTTTTGCAGCAAGTTTTCTCCAACAGTAACGTTATTTAGACAGCTGTGCTTCTGTGTTACTGTGAATATAACGTTTATATGAAGTTTTTCATCTCTTGTTTCTGTTTAGTGTTGTTTTATTGTTTAAAATGGATCAATTTGTTATAATAAAAAGAAAAGAAGACAGCACGTGGGCAAAGCAGTGCCGTTATTGAAGAAAAGAGGAGAAAATATAATTCAAATGATAGTTCAGCTGATGGATTACAACCTGAAACTGACAAGGGAAATTCAAATCTTGCATCGATCACCATCATCATCTGTGTGTGTAAAGAAATCTCTCAATCTCCACGTCTACCAAGTGGTTCAGATTTTCCCCACCCTTCGAACCTTTCAAAGCCCAATTAGACTTTACTGTTACCTACAAATTTTCCATAAGTCTCTGAAGGGTCGAACATTGAAATTTGTGCCAACTTGGTTTCTTCCGTGGCTGCACATCGATCGAAACAAAATTAACGTCATTTTCTATTTTTAATGTATGGATATCTTGAAAAACAACTTTAAAGGAAAAGTTCTTACAAAAAGCATGGAAGACGCTTTCTCTACTGTACGATTTTGCAACTGGAAGAAGGCTAAAGAGAAATTAAGTATACACGAAACTTCAGAATGTCATAAACTGGTTGTACTGTGCTACACGCAGAGAAAAAATTCAATAGAAAACCAACTAAACAGACAAATTTTAGATGAACAACTGAAAGCCAGGAAATTCCTGAAAAAAAAATAATCTCAAGTATATGTTATCTTGCAAGACAAGGACTCGCATTTAGAGGACGACTCCCGGTTCAGGAATTTATTTCAGTTGATGAGCCTTTGCTCTGAAGATTTTCCACAATTTAAGAGCCAGATAAAGGGAAACTTAAGGAGATGTAATTTCACGGATGTTAAAAATCCAGAACGAAATCTCGAAACCATGGGCCAAGAAATCGCTTTTCATATATGTAACAAAATCAAATCTCAAAACCCTCCTCTGTTCTCTATCGTGTCTGATGGTTCCCGTGATATGAATGGCGAAGAGCAATTAAGTATTTGTGTCAGGTGAGTTGATGAAGATCTCTGTTCTCATGAAAGTTTTCTTGTGTTCTACAGTATATCAAAAAACTACTGGTGAGTTTATAGCTTCAGTTATTCTGGATGAGATGGTGAGACTCCATCTTTCCATTGCTCAACCCTGTGGACAAGTTTATGATGGCTCTGGAAATACGAATGATGGATCTGGAATTAGTGTTCCATCTATTATATGTAAACAGCAACTTCTTGCCATGTACGTACATTGTGGAGCTCACAGTACTGATCTTGTGATTAAGGGTTTCTGTAGTGCGTCAGAAGTAGTGAAAAACTCTTTGCAGTGGGTGCACGAACTATGAGTACTGTTTTCACAGTCACTTTCACTGAGGTAACGATTTTCTGCTCTAATCGAGGCTAATGCTTGTGGTCTCGTCTTAAACATTGTAAACATTAAATCCTTGTGTCCCACTACGTGAATTGTAGACTTACGAGGGAACCTATCCAAGTGTAACTCTGACTTCGAGTCGAGACTATGGCCGTTGGATATCTTGTCCCAAAAGAACATAACACGAAAAGGGATACATACTCGATGGCAACCGTTGCGGAGATATAAGCGTGAAAAGTTCGAAATTGAGCTTCATACCATACATTACAAAGGCAGATTCCGGGTCAGATTTTTCGGAAACGGTCGAGTAAGGAAACTCAGCGAATACATATCAAATTTGTGTGGGGAGCCCATCACCTTTTGAATAAAAAAAATGTGTCTCCGGGTCCAACTCAAAATTTGCAAATGGAACCCGGGGTTCGAGTAGCATACTGTATGAAAGCTATTGTTAAATAAAAGAAGATAGAACAAATCTCAATTCTCTACGATAACCCTGTTCAAACGGGCAACTGATCAAAAGTCAATACAACCTACATCAGCAAATCTATAACCCGCTTCTAAATCCATTAAGTTGCGACAATAACAAAACAGAAAAATACTTTTAAAAGTGCAAAAGTAAAGCAAATGCTGCAGAATCTCTCACAGACTCGCACAACGGACCTTATCCAAGTATAAGTGTGACTTCGAATTACCAATAGACCATAGAATAACCATGACCATTGGATTTCGTGTCCTAGAAGAGAAAGGATACATTGTCAATCGCAACCATCGTGGAGGTGAGAAGGTCAAAAGGCAACGGTATATGCTTCGCGCATTGGGACCCCAAATTCACAGATTGCACTGTGAAATATTTATTAGGGGACTTGCTGAACAAGAAACATGATGGTAAAGACGAAAAGGAGTGACCTTGAAACCGTGAGGCACCTTGGAGAGGAGTGGGGTTGGAGAAAACTGGAATAATGGTGCAGGAATAAAATATATCGGAGGGTGCTTTTGGGAGAGAAACTCTGCAGCAATTTGCTTTACTTCAATACCTTGCACTTGTAGCGCCCCAGAGGATGGCCCGGAACTTCTGAGTGCTACAGAGCGGAAGGCGTCTAACGTACTTAGAACGCAGACTAAGAAAATCCAGAAAACTGAGTATCTCTAGAGGTAGATAATTTTAGGCTTCATTTTTACAGATATCGAGAAGCCATGCTGTACACAATCTCTTTCTCCGTAGTACCGCGGAAATCACCCGCTCGTCTTCCCTCCACAGAAGCGGAAGTATCAATGTTGCCAGATCTTACAAAAGAGAGTTGACAATACTACTTAAAAATATTACCATTATAAAATAACACAATTACTAAGGGCACTACATCCTCGCCCTAGTTGAATAAAAAAAAAGAAACTTTGCTGTCAAGTTTTTTTTTATAAGTAAGTGTTTACCAGCAATTCCTGTCTTTTCTGTAAAGAACAGTTGAATAATTTTACATTATCTAAGTTTTGAGTACCAACCCATTCATTATTTAAATTTACTAAATCTACGGTATTGCTTTCCACACCAATTACCAAAAAAGGTCCAAGATATTTAACAAAAAACTTACTGATGGTTTTATCTAACAATGAGCTATGTTTACGATTTTTAACAAATACGAGGTCACCGATTTTAATCTCAGTGCCTGTTTGTTTTACCTTGGTTTCATTCTTCTTATGACTTCTCTTAGTATTCAATAACACATGTTGATGCCGAAAGGCATGGTCTACATTACCAAATTCAGGAGGCCAATTTAGCTCCTTTTTAAAATTTTCCAAAGCTGAATGATTTAGAAAAAGTTCTGAAGGTGCGTACCCTGTGGTAAGTGACACAGAGTTGTTCAACAGCGTTTGCACCTCAGATAAGTGTTGACTCCATTGAGTGTGATCATGACTTATAAATACCCTTAGTAACCTAGATATCTCTGAATGATAACGTTCCACCGGATTAGCTTTGGGGTTGTACGGACTCAAAAGTAAGTGATGTATACCATTCCTGCGACAAAAACGTCGCCAGAGGGACGAGAGGAACTGGGCGCCTCTGTCAGTTATGATTTCCTGAGGAATTGGAAAATGATAAAAGTATCTCCTAGAGATTATAGAAGTGATTTCCTTGGTGCTAGCATTCCTAACAGGGTATAATACAAGAAATTTACTGTAAACATCTAAGATAGATAATATATAGTAATAACCATTACTTTTTGGTAACCTGCCAACGAGGTCCACACTCAGCTTGGCATGTGGGCTGTCAGCATCCACATGGCAAATTTGATGTACAAGGATTTGGGATTTACTTTTAGTTCTAGCACAAGTTTCACAATCATTAATAAACCTAGCTATATCTCGTTTCATGTTCGGCCAGTGAAATAACTTTTTACAATGTAGATAACATTTGCGTGAGCCGAAATGAGCTTCCTTGTGAATTTCATCTATAACAATGTTTACTAGACTCTCAGGAATTATTAATTTCCAAGTATCATCTTGCTTAATATACACTAAATCTAAATGCTTACAAAAGTTAGGATTACCCTTTTCCAGTTTAGCAGAACATCTAGCTACAAACTCATCAGAGGTTTGTTCTTCCAATAACAGCTTAACAAAAGAAGATTGACTTAAATTTCGAAATACAGCGTTTACCATGAAAGTAGAATTAATCGTATTCTCCTCGTCAGGAGGATTGCGTGAAATAATGTCTGCAATACGGTTCTCTGCTGAGGAGAGATGTTCAAACTTAAGGTTAAAATCTTGCAGCTTTAATAATAGTCTGGTTGTCCTAACATCCAAATTTCTAATAGTTTTCAGATGAGTAATAGCTTTGTTATCTGTGTGAACAATTATCTCTTTTCCTAGAATGTAATCAGCAAAACGCTCGCATAAAAACACTACTGCTAATAGTTCAGTTTGAAAGATGGACAGAGATCTTTCCGTAGGTTTAATGCGCCTGCTGGCATACGAGATAACCTGAAAATCATCTCCTTCATACTGCCCTATATAGCCTCCAATGGCAATTATGGAGGAATCTGAGAACAAATGAAATGCCTTATTCATGTCTGGGAGCACTAAAGCTGGCGGAGAAACCAACGCTTTCTTTAACAGTTCAAATGAATGCATCTGTTCAGGACCAAAGTGAAACTTTACACCCTTACGCAATAAAGTTACCAAACTTTCGGTGAGGTCTGCGTAATTGTGAATAAATTTCCTTCAATTCGCTATACCTAAAAATTGTCGCAATTGCTTACGATCCTTGGGAATTGGAAATCTCTGTATGGTTTCATTAAGTTTAGGATTAACTTTAACTTCTTTACCTGATATAATGTGACCTAAGAACAACAATTCGGAAAACATGAACTTACATTTCTGAAAATTTAAGGAAAAGTTTAAGTTATTCAAGGTATACAACACGAATTCCAAATGCTCAAAATGCTTACTGATAGAATCGGAAAAACAAAGTAAGTCATCTAGATAACAAGAAACAAAATGCTTAGTGCTTAAATCGAAAATGCTATTCATTACAAATTGAAATAGACTAGTGGCAGATTTAAGTCCCATGACTAAATATTTGAAACAATATTGCCTACCTTCGAATAAAAATGCTGTTTTTTCATATGAATCTTCCTCTAAAGGCAAACAGTAATAACCGTCTCGGCAATCAAAAGAAGAGAAAACTACTGAACCTTTGAGACGTGCTAATATGTCTTGAATTGGCTCTACCTTAACATTAAAAGATACCACTTTAGTATTTAGATGTCTTAAATCCAAGGTGGGTCTTACTGATTGTTTGTCAGCTTTATAAACACAATGAATTGGATTGAGATAAGAAGATAACCTTTCTTCGATCACTCCCCACTCAAGCCATTTTTGAATGAGCTTTCTGAAAGGTTCCCGCATAACATATGGTATGGGGTACGGTTTACATACAACAGGTTCGTTGTCTGTTAATTCTATCTTTAAAGGCTTAACCTTAGCAGGCCTAGGGCGTTCAGAAAACAATGATCTATAGCGAAGAAGTAGTTCCACTAGTTTACTCTTAACTTCAGATGTTAAATCTGTTCTTTGGAAAATTGTATTTCGAATTTCACTTTCAGATACTAAGTAGTCTTCCTCTTTACCAACTTCCTGTATCAGAGGTTCAGATTCTACCGAACTAACCCAGAGAGAATTTAAATTTAATTTAACAGGTTTACCATCCAAATCATCCAACGTTAAGATTTGCTTTGAAAGATCAACTACACAATTATATTTGGTTAGGAAAGGAGTACCTAACAAGACGTCCGACTTCATTCCTTCTACAATAAAGAAAGGAATTTCTAAAACATGATCTGAAAATTCTAAATACAGTATTTTCTGTTCTTTGACATTATACTTTCCATCACCTACAAAAGATTGCAATGTTACATTTCTAGCCGGAGATAACTTAGCATTAGGCAACGTTTCTACAATTCTTTTCCAAACACCAAAGTTTAATAAATTAGCTTCACAACCACTATCTATTATACATGAAAGAAAGATACCGGCTATTTTACCTGATAAGAATGGGGATTTGATAAAAGAACCAACATCATCATTATCCAAAGATTCACTCTCTTTCAAAATGAAAAACACATTCATGGGCCTTTGGGTATACCAAGTGCCATTACATCTATTGGAAAAATTACCTTCTGGCCGCTGAGTTTCAGTTTGGCGGACTCCAGGCGACCATTCGGGAGCCTGCCTCACTGGTTTAACGCAGTGCTGCATTGAGCATAAGGCTCGGAAGAGGTGGAAGTGGTTGCACCAACCTCAGTATAGCTGCTTCTAAGGTTAAGACAATGAGCGCAAGCACAAGGTGCTACTCTGGGTTCAAATTGATCACATGAATTAACTAAACATTGAGCCACAGAGCTATCAGTATGGTCAGAGTGAACATTGTTCTGATTCTGATTTCTTACATTTGCTCGTCTTACATTACCATTATTTGGCCTACCCCTAGGGCGATTGTTATTATTATTAGCAAAATTATTGGTATTTGGCCTAAAATTACTATTATTGCTTCGTTTGTTAAACCAAAACTTTTTCTTATTACTATTGTAATTGGCATTAGGTTGCTTATTATCAATATATTCTTTAACACTAGGGTAACTAGTTTGAACCCATTTGTCCTTGGTTTGCGCCTTGCCTTGCTTATCATTAACTTGAACTGAACTAACCTGATCATCAACCGATTCCTTGTCTACGACTGTAGCCAAGTTTACGTCAAAATGAACATTACGTTTCTTATTTTTGCTAGGATAATTATCTGAGTCTAATCCAACCTTACGCTTGGTACCTACAGATTCTAGTGAAATCAATGGACAATTCAATAACTTGGACTTGTCAGGAATTTCAAGTCTCATTAACCGTGCAGCTAGTTCTGACACAGAGGAAATATCCACTTGACTCAGAGTAAACTGATATTCCTGAGGTAAGGTATCAATAAGGTAGTCTACCAACTCTTCTTGAGGAATATTCCCTTTAAGCATTCTAATACCTTTGGACAGCTTCCACACGAACTCTGAAGCCTTACCGTGAACATTAGGATTGTACTTTGTAGACAATAGATATCGCAACTGGGCCCTACACTGTGCAAGATTAGGATTAAGGTACTGTGCAAGAAACAAACGTTTGAAATCATCGTATGAAAAGATTGATCTTTAACCTGAGAAATCCAGCAAGCAGCTGACTCTTTCATAGACCTAACTGCAACCAAAATCTGGTACTCAGGGGACAAATTGGCTAACTTAAAGTTTTGCTCTAATTGCTGAAGGAAATCTAAAGGCGAAATTTCTAACACATTTCCTGTAAATTCGGGAAAGTGACTAAGATCGGATAATTTTAATGACTTTTGACATTTATTGGACGAATCGGAAACAGCCAGTATGGGACGATTATCAGCCCCTAGAGAGGAACTGGGCATGTTCTCTCTCAACATTCCACAACAACCAGGATTAACATTATTCGCATTAGCAAATGACACACCAGGAACCTTATTCACACCTACTGTGCACGAGGAGACTACAGGATTTATAGAAATGCGACTGCTAACTCCAGAGAAGTTTCTATCCCCACTGTCTAACTGACCTCTATTCTGCGAAAAGCATGAATGAGTACAACAAGCGTGGCTTGGAGCATGAGAGAATGAAATGTGAGTATTATTACCACTATTAATCCTGTACGTATCAGTAACAACATCTAAACAAGAGGATGGAAAACAAGATGTAGTAACAAATGAAGTGGTTCCCATTAATGGAGTGGAAACAACCACCGGGACCTTCGGAATGGTGTCATTAGAGTAACTTCTAGCATGAGAAATTCCCAAAAAACGGTCCACATCTTCAAAATGCCTAGGTTCCACATTTATAACTGAACCAGTCTGTTCACCACTTTCTTCTTCTTCATCTTCACCTTGTTCAAATAAACTATCCAATTTCTGTTTCAACACCTCAAGGTCTTCCCTCATATTAAGACATGAATTAGTATTACGCTGAATTTCCTGCATCTGATTAGCCAAACTATCTTACTAACGCTTACTAACACTGTTGTCCTTCAAGACATTTAGTAATGCTTCTTCTTGAGAGGCTAGATTTTCATTAACAATTTCAATTTGATGGGTAAGTTCTACAGTATTATTCTCCAAACGATTACTTAGAGAAGTAATTCTGTCATCCTGTTCCTTGTGATAACGATCAACAGTTTCTTTTAAACTAGACACTTCTTTATTTATAGCTACCTTTACTTGGGAAACCTCTTTATTTACCACCTCAGACATTTCACCAATGACCACTGTTTTTACCTGCGAGACTTCTTCAGTCACGGTGGCTTTCATCACTGAGACTTCTTCAGTCACGGTGGCTTTCATCACTGAGACTTCTTCAGTTACGGCCACCTTTATTGAGTCTATTTGACTAGAAAGCTGAGACATCAATTCAGCGAAGTTGGAGGTATCACTACCTTTTTCACTAATGGTATCATCCTGATTCCTAGTAACTACGACTATAACATTTGAATCTCCATTCTCAGTGGAATCATTTATTGACCTGCTGGGTTGTGCTACACATTTATTACAATCCCAGAGGACTTCAGGTTTACTTCTCTCACTAAATTCCTCTTCTGTTAACTCGGTGCAATGTCTACAGTACCAAGTGTTACAGGAGGTACACTCTAACAATGTGCCGGCATGGCCACATTGTCGCGTTTTCTTTTTATTCTTGTTCATTGTGACCCTAATAGTTCAACACAATCAAAGAAAGAAATAAAGTTCACTATATTAGCACTACACAATACTGTTTTTTTATGTATATATATATATGAACACCAATTCATGAAGATGGGGAACCCGTAACCCTTGCACTCCTGTTCCGTCTCAACAGCGATTTAGCAGCCTTGCTTTTTTTTTAGGAACCACATTACTATATCAAACCAGAAATGATATTCACAAGAATCTCAAAGAATATTTAACTATAAAGTATGACGCGCTGACGTAGAGAATGTTTACCTGCTTTCCATGGCCAACACAACTAAATAAACCAACTAATAACACGTGATAATTGACTCATAAACACAAGAAAAGAATCAAGACTTCCCGGCACCTTAACGTAAGTTATGACTAACAAGAACCGAAATAGTCAATACCAATGAAAAAGAACGATCCAGCAAAGAACCTAGCTAAGGGGAGCCAGAGCAATGGTATGAGAAAGGGATCAGAAGATTTCAGCTGAAATCCTGGGTGAAGGTCGCCAAAAACTTACACACCCTGTAGCGCCCCAGAGGATGGCCCGGAACTTCTGAGTGCTACAGAGCGGAAGGCGTCTAACGTACTTAGAACGCAGACTAAGAAAATCCAGAAAACTGAGTATCAAGGGGTCGCCAGTCTGTGAAAGATGATATGGCAATGAAGTATAGGGCGCACAGACAACGTCCGACAACACGAGGTTTGCCCACACCAGCTCTACGAGAAGGCATGAACAAACCCCCCTTCCTCTCCTTGCTGCTGCATATACTATAATTTAGAAATAGCTAACCTTAAATTAAACTTATCTAGCTACTAGGGACTTGCACTTGAACAACAACACTTAAAATGGAAAAGATTATTTATTATTTGATCAAAAGTTGGTATTATGGCCATGGAAGCTTGATATAGAACAGGTACTTCATAACAGGTACTTATACTATCATGCACGGGAACATATATTCGCATATTTATAAAAACAATAAAAAAAGTCATGCTTGAAAATATTCAGTTACTGATGCATGATTACATCAAAATTCTTGCAGCTATAAACAATTGAGGAGGGACAACCATCTTCACCTCCCTTGTATAATGATTGAAACATTAACACACTTCATAATAATATGCAAGTTAGATTCTTACCAAATTCCAGAAGAATTGTCACTTCTGAAGATGATGAAAGAAATAGTTTAAATTTATTATGCAAAAGATAATATCGTATCATAATTGTTAATTGTTGTACACTGCAACTAGACTTCAAGGATAATAATATAGCTATAAGGTACTAGCCAGCGTATACCCACCATCGGGTGCGCGCCTACATGTGCACTATCCAAACATAAGTGCAAAACTCAGTATTAAAATTGTTACCACTGAGAAAAGGTATGCAATAAAATTATACACATTCATCTAATAACCCATTGAGACTGATTACCTGTTACTATGAGATTTACATCCCACATATGGGCATTCTGTGCCCTTTTCTTGATTGAACCGGCAACATTATGCTCCACCCCGGTGAGAGTGAAGCTGCCATGAACACATATAGCGTTAAGCTTGTTTATTCAACATTGTGATTCTTACCTGAGAATATGCACAAAGCATACTTACTAATGAATGATGCGTGTATTCAGGATTGATGCTCAATAAGATAAGATAAGATAAAGACACTTTTGTGTAAACAACACAACTGCACTAAAATGCGAGTGGCCAACATTATATGGAGATTATAAGGGACACCTAGCTCCGGTGAGAACACAAAACAGCTATTCGTGAAGTAGCACTGACAAATAGTAGAGGATACAGCTTACTGCAGCTATGAAGCAACATAAAAACACGATAATTAAGTAGTGCACCACACTTGTAAACACAGTTCTTCAAAGAACACCATTGAAATGAGCTTGGAGAGATAGCTGGAGGATTCACTATTATTATGAGAAAGCACTGGCTAATATGCCACTTTCACTCAACTCAAAGAGCACTGAACATTATAAACACTAAAGAGGGCTTAGAAAAAGTAAGCTTTCGAAGAGCTTAACTGGACCTGATAAATTAACAGGCTATATTAAAGATGAGCTTTAATACGCACAAACATGCTCAAACATAATTGAACATAACTAAAAATAACATACTCATCAAAAATGACGAATGTGGTTGCTACGAAGGCAACCTTTATCAGGGAAAACACCTTTAAACTGCCCATCTTCATATACGAAACACTAACACAACAGCATCTCATCTCACCACCAGTTGATCCTGAGCCAAGGCTTGGCGGAGCTAAACCAAAGGGGGCTCCAAGGTAACTCCTTAATAATGGAAAAAAGTATGAAAAACTCCAGAGAAATGTATTGTGGTGTAAGATAACATGTCCCAGAACTGCATTGTCGCTCGACTAAACACTGAGCGAGCGGCGGCGAACGGGTAGATTCTTCATGCTGCTCATTCACATGGGCTATGGGCCACTAAAATGCTTCTAAATTATTCCAACTGAATATGCGTTTGGCATAATTCCTGCACCACTCTACAAGCTGCTTGTTAATAGACTAATACTGCTCACATAAGAGACTGCACTGGTTCACAACAACACATATGAAAGGATATTGGTTTGGAATAAACATGCTGCTTGCTACTAAAATGCCATAAGTAGCTATAGAATCCAATACTTGGTACAGTAACAAGTACACTAGAATGTAAAGAAGCCATATTTTGTTGAAGTACATGTTTAAGTTCAAGGAAGTAGTGTTGTAGCAAATATATGAATGGGAATCAGCATTTAAGTCGTTTGTACGTGAAAACCAAGTTACTTCCTGGGAAGGTACATTGCTGACTCGTTACAATCCTTGTAGAGATCTGGACTCTTGATGATTCTGTGCTAGAGGTTGAATACATTGCTTCCTTCACTGATATGATACCGGACAGAGCGTGCATGGGGCGGGTTCCCACAGAAGTTTTTAGTGCTTCATTATGATTTCATACATTAACACAACTAAGAAAAACTTCACGAAAATTGCCATTATCGTATTAAATGGAGAATGTCACTAGGACGATCACAGAAACTTAAAATACAATTAATGGAGAGGCACACACTGACAGACAAAACTTGTAGCTGAAACAAAACACGTGGCAGATCACTTGCTCTTCTTTATAAATTCCTCTTGGAAATTGCACACCAAAATTATGATGAAAAAGTAACCGTAAAACTTCATTTACACTCAATGTTGCTCTGTCAAAACTGTTGATTGCTAATAAAAGGAGGATGGCTACGAGAGGCCTAGATTAACTATAATTTTAGGCTTCATTTTTACAGATATCGAGAAGCCATGCTGTACACAATCTCTTTCTCCGTAGTACCGCGGAAATCACCCGCTCGTCTTCCCTCCACAGAAGCGGAAGTATCAATGTTGCCAGATCTTACAAAAGAGAGTTGACAATACTACTTAAAAATATTACCATTATAAAATAAAACAATTACTAAGGGCACTACACACTTTTAAACGTGTTTTTATGTTTTGTTATTGTCGCAACTTAACGGATTTAGAAGCGTGGCCATAGATTTTCTGATTGACATTTTTGGGTCCGCGGTGGCACGGTGGAAGAGCGTTCACCTTTGATGCTTGGGGTCCTGGGTTCGATCTCAGTCGCCGCCAAGTGAACTTTGTGGTGGACAAACACCGTGTGCGTTGGTTTCCTCGGGTTCTCCCGTTTCCTCCCACTTCATTCCACCATTTCATTCATTACTCATCATCACCGTCTTCTTTAGCTTAACCGGCATAATCGTGGGACGTAAAACTCAAAGATTTAATTTCATTTCATTTTTTGTATTGACATTTTGACCAGTTGCCCGTTTGCACAGGGTTATCGTAGAGAATTGAGATTTGTTCTATCTTCTTTTACTTAACAATAGCTTTCATACAGTATGCTACTCGAACCCCGGGTTCCATTTGCAAATTTTGAGTTGGACCCGGAGACACATTTTTTTTTTCATTCAAAAGGTGCTGGGCTCCCCACACAAATTTCATATGTATTCGCTGAGTTTCTTACCCGACCGTTTCCGAAAAATCTGACCCGGAATCTGCCTTTGTAATGTATAGTATGAAGCTCAATTTCGAACTTTTCACGCTTATATCTTCGCAACGGTCGCGATCGAGGATGTATCCCTTTTCGTGTTATGTTCTTCTGGGATAAGGTATCCAACGGCCATAGTATCGACTCGAAGTCAGAGTTACACTTGGATAGGTTCCCTCGTTAGTCTAATAACGGGAGTTGTTTAACATTATGAAGAAATTCTCTCTACGTTGGAAAAGATGAAGACTGACGGAATTATTAACACATCTTCAGGATCAGCAGCTGGGCTTTTGCGGCTTTTTGAAGAAGGATCTATGTTTCTTGGTCTCATATGGCTATAAATATTATCAGAGGTTGGAGCTTTTTAAAGGGACACTTAAAGACCCAATTTTAGTGTCAAAATGGAAAACAATACAAATCATAAATGAAAACATGAACTTGAATAATAGCTTAGTCCTTGATCATAAGTTCATTGTACTATCATGAAACCTACAAGTTAATATAATAGCCCTGGAAATCCCATTAATCATAATGAATATTGTCAACAGTACCATAAATATTTTTTTTTTTTTTTTTTGTGTGTCGCTGGAGTAGAACCTATCACCATTGATAGGATTTATCTATCCTAAATTGCAGCACTTTAATTCATGTTATGTGACATTTTGAAAATTAAGGGGGGTGCAATGACATCAGCCTTTCTTTAAATTTGTCCCACAATGTTGAGTGAAGGGTACTGTCCTCTGAGAAAATTTTTGATGGGCACGCCTATGTATATAGTTATTCCTTAATCCAAACTGGGATGTTATATTGCTTTCATTATAATACATAATATCCTAAGGAGGTAGTGAGAATCCGAATTTTT
The DNA here is from genome assembly GCF_964235325.1 of Thermobia domestica. Classification (NCBI taxonomy): domain Eukaryota; kingdom Metazoa; phylum Arthropoda; class Insecta; order Zygentoma; family Lepismatidae; genus Thermobia; species Thermobia domestica. The sequence continues at coordinate 185,689,092 of NC_137460.1, read as the reverse complement.
GCGTTAAAAAATTGAGTATCTCGCAAGCCGTTAAACTTACGGAGCTGAAATTCAGTGTATTAACTCTTTAGTGAAAATAAACAGAATGTGTCCTAGCATTTTTTAAAATTATCCTTTATGTGAGGGGGGGGGGCACTTTCTATATATGGAAAATTGGTAGTGAGCTGGTTTGTAAAAATGATCAAAAACAATCGATATTAGTTAAGAAAAAAATCAGAAACAAAAAATACAGTGCTTTGCTTCATATGTCCATTGCTTTCCACTATAATAATTGCTGAAGCTGTTTATTATATGGAGCGCTTACAGCACAGGGCAATCAACCCATTAAGTTGTGAGAAAAATAGACATAAAATTTGTAATGTAAGCTTAATTACACGGAAATTTTAAGTTTGAATTGAACGCATAATTATATGGAAAATTTTACTCTTTTTTTTTTCTTTTCGTTGGTCCATTTACCTTGATTTGGGACTTTCAAATTTCATCCTTTTTTCCACTGAAAAGTATCTATAATTATACTATCAAGGTAATAATTATACTATGATAATTTAATTGAAATTCATCGTAATTTGGCCCATAACAAACAGCAGTGTGGTAATTGAAGGTGAAGAAGGAGGGAAATTCCCATTCACCTCTGAACACTTTCCAGAAACCTAGTTCCACTTAGCTTTCTAAAGGGGGGAAGAAACTTGGGATGCATTCGAGTCGAGTCGAGTCGAGATTTAAGCCTGTCTCGACTCGTCTCGAGAAAATGTTGGCTCGACTCGTGTCTCGACTCGAAAATATGTTTCTGTCTCGACTCGTGTCTCGACTCGACAGTCTCTGTCTCGACTCGACTCGAATTCGAGTCGAGACGTCTCGAAATTCGAGTCGAGACAAAATGTACGAGTTAAAATATACGCACACATCAGCCAGACCATCATGACTACCTACCTAATTGTCAGTATGTCGACTTTTGGCATGGATAAAAACGGCGACACGTCTTGGTATACACGCAATGATCCTTGATAGGTCGCTGGAGAGAGCTGGCACCACATGTGCTCACTCAGGTCACCTAATTCCCGTAAATTCCGGGAAGGGGGGCGATGTGCTCTGACGTCACGTTCAATCACATCCCATAAGGGACATCACTCAAATGTCCGGCTCCAATTTCAATGAAACTTTTTTTTTGCTGATAGAAGGCATGTATGCATCATTACTTGTGATGACAAATTTTTGCCATGGTGCATGTTTTCTATTTTTTTAAAATAACTTTTAAGAGTTGTGATGTGGTTATTAGAGATTACTACAGAAGTCCCTTACTACCCTTTGTAAACGGAGCGTTAACGAAGGAAAGTGAAGAAAAACCATGTGGATACATATAAGTCCTGGGGGGAAGTCGTATGGTAGATATGACCTTGATGGCAGCCATCTTGAAATCCACCATTTTGAATTAAGGTCAAGTTTTCAAAATGGGAATAGGGTAATATGATACATAATTTCGGGCTAGAATTTAATTAGAAAAATAATGGTGAGGTTAGTTTTAAGATACACCCATTTGGGGGAAAGTTACAGGCATATTAATTGTTTTTACTTACTGTGTGCGTAAGTCCCTTCTTACTTTCGTCTTAAGACCTGTAAATCGATCGCAATGGCAGAGCCCGGTTTCGCACTAGTGTTGAGAAATCTTTAAACTCACTTGAGGCAATATTTGTGGATTATTGTATTGTATTTGGCTTTAATTAAATTTGAACCCACTTCATGATCTTGTGTAAAGTATCACTAAAAGAGAATTTCTGTTTTTATGGAGAACGTAAGCATGGCAATTATAAAAGGTGAGTAAGGTGCGTATGTATTTAAAAGAAAGTTTATTTTACGAGTCTTTTGTGGTTCCGCCAACCTATTCTTTAGTTGTTTTTTTTTTCAAAATACTCATATCTCATAAATAAAAGAGCTATTATAAAATCTCTTACCACTATTCTTTAATACTTATAAAATTTTATTTATTGTAAAAGCACTGGCGAGATATTTCTTAACGCCCACTAAAATTATGGTGGAGCTCCTTCATGGCTAACGGTTAGCATACTTGCCTTTGGCGTGGGAAACCTGGGCTTGATTCCCGGTGGGAGTTCATGTGGTTCGGATTCCACGTTAATCAGTAGGTCCACGTCTCACATAGCCTCGCTGCTGAACGGGACGTTAAACTCAGAATCAATTCAACTCAAAATTATGGTTTTGACTTTATTATGATGTCATTAGTTTAAACGCCCAACTGCCCAGTAATTATAAACATTGACTACATTATAAAATTGTAATTTGTGACGACTAAAATATCAGAAATTAAAGATTATTCTTTGGGTTTTGGAACATTTTGAAAAACGTGAAAAACTGGTACTGCACCGATACAACACACCTTTTGGATTTGTCATAACATGTCTTACATAGCTTTGGTTCTATTCTCAACACGGACTGCAACTACCCGTTAAATTGTGCATCCGAAAGGCACTCTTTGTTAAACCTCGCTTATCACCGCTCATCTTAATAATATATATAACTTCACCGCGAAGCAAATGTTGCATTTCTCTCTTTCATCCTAACACAAAACAAAACTAACCACAGCTGTGACACGAAGGAGCTATTTCGAAAAGAAACAAGCTGTGCTTCATAGAGATGTGTACCAAATGATAGAAGTATAAAGTATTGTTTTCTTTCCTGTTTATTGATATCAGTTGGTGTTCTTAATGAGTTTACTCATTAGTTTAGAAAGAGTATATATGGAATTTGGGCACATGTTGTACGTATTCTCCTGAGAAATTGATGAGACCAGAAAAGTTATAAGGACAGATGGAATAGGTTTAAGCGCATCTACGTGACTTTATCAAATATTTATTCTCCGTAATGGTACCACGCGGAAAACTTGGTATAGGCCTACTTTTATCTTTGCCTCCCTCTGTTAGCTGTTTCGTATCATATATATCGGATGGTTTTGATATTTCTTCTGATCATTAAAACAACAATGGTACCTGTGTGCGTGCAGAAATGCAAAAGCACAAGGTAACTTCCTATTTGTTTTGGAAACAACAAACCCATTTCACGTGTGCGAGAGAAATTGAGCACAGCGAGATCGGGTGTTTACTCACGGTCAGTTCGCAGCAGGAGTCCATGGTAAAAGATTTGGCTATCTCGAAAACACTCGCAAAACCTTACAAATACAAAAGACTGCGCTTCAAAGAAAGTTTAGACACAGATGTTTCAGTTTTCTTTTAGCATCTTTCTTCAGCAAAAGAGTCGGTTCATTGTATTCGAAAAAGGGAAGGGAGAAAGGGTAAATTTATATTTTATGTGGGGGATAACTTTGTAAGTAGTATATTTTGTCAGGCACACAGGCGCAGTCTGTACTTGTTTCCTAACGAATTTTAGCAACATAACATAAATGAAACATATGTACCAGAAAATTGAGGCAGTACAAACGGAAATTTTCATCTGTGACACATTTGATGAGAAATATAGTTAGATGTCACGTGCAAGCAATCTAAACATGTCCTATCCTGTAATTCTATTCGTATGTTTATGTAGGTGAGACTGAGAAATCAAGAAACAATAATAACTGGTTTTCTTCCAGGGGAAAAATCTAAATGTGAAGGGGTGTTACACTGGGACTTTAATTGCGTCCTTTGTACAAGATTAACAAGTAATAGCAATGTTTTAATTTATTTTAGTTCTTGGGGAGAGGAAGATGGAAACGAACCCTCGTAAGGACCTCTGCAAGGAAACATGAATACTATCCGCCACTGTTTGTTACATTACACAAAATAGTTTTATATATATTGAGTTTTAGTCAGGGTTTTTGTTCTGCAGGAGAGGGGGGGATAGTAATACCTGACGAACATTTTCTATTCTCAGAGTGTTGCAATGATAGCATTTCCTGCATTATAACTTGGCCAAGCTAGTTGCATTATATGTAAGGATTAAGTTAGCCTAAAAAGCTTAAATTTCGATGTCTGTTTTACTCTGTACCCATGTTTCTCATTTTCGGTCTACGGGACTCTGTGTCCGGAAATTTTCGATGGCTTCCAAGTCGGAAAATAAGTGTATCAAAGGCATATATATTATATCTATGGTTATATGAGGCATGGATCTACAGTTTAAAGTCAGATACCGGTAACAACTTCATGAGCTTCCACCGTAAATCGAATCAGAGTCTCCCGCGATCAAGGCGTATGTGTTAACCATACAGCCACGAGGAAATTCACATAAGCACACACACATATATATTGTTGAGTTGATTTTGACTTTACCGTTTCTTTCAGCAGCGAGGATATATGAAATGTAGACCTACTGATTAACGTGGAATCCGAACTACATGAGCTCGCGCCGGGAATTGAACCCGAGTCTTCCATGGCAAAGACGCGTACACTAGCCGCGGGGTTCACACACACACACAGAATCAGAGTCCTCACACACCAAGGGTGAGAGCTGTGCCACTGAGTCACAGCGGCCACGGGGCTAGGTCGAGTCCACTTTACGTTCATAGTTTCTTAGTACATAAATGTTACGATTATGAAATAGATTTTCCTTAATGAGCTGCATAAAAACAAAAGCTTTCGAAATGCATTAAACAATTAGCTCGAGTGTAAATACGGATACGCACCAAAGCTCGAAAACTTAATACACTATTTCTCCTATATAGTCAGCATGTATCAAGCAATCATTCAGCTTTCATTTGAGAGGATGGAAATCGAAGGCCCCTGAACAACTATGTTACTAATGTGCGGAATGTATTTATCTTACAGTGAACTGCTTTGATGCCAAGTGGCCTAACTCCAAAATTGAAATTTTCCAGGAGTGAAAGTTGAAGTTCAATATCTCATGACAATCCATATTTCTTTTATGTTGGGAACCAAAACCATAACTACTGTATGTAGTTCATTGTTTTATAACTTAGTGTTTACAAAAATCCTTTTAAAAAATACCTATTCATAGAAGTGAATGGTACTTATCTGTACTAGTTCTTGGCATCCAAGCAGTCCATTTATTGTAATACTAGCTTAATATACCCATTCTTCGCATGGGGGCTGTATTTGGAAGTCAACACCTGTGGAAGTATCACCATTCATTTCAGTGACCGCGAAAACTATGGATTTGACACTAGTATCAATCAATATGGGCTATTTATACATGTCTCGGTATTCCTCACCCGCTGACACCCGGCCCGCATACAGTATTAGCTGAATTTGCAAGTCATCGCTGATGGAAGTGTCACCATTGATCTCAGCGACCGTGAAAACTATGGATTTGACACTAATGTCAATCAATTTGGATTACTTTTACTACATGTCTCGCTAAACGCCCCCCTGAGACCCCCTGGTTCCAATTTTGACAAAAACGCTTCGCCTTAGACTCGGACCTGGACCAAGGTATCCGTGACCAAAATTTGGTAACTCTCGGTCAACTTGTCTGGTCCCCAGGTCGGTCCCAGTAAACGTCCCCCCCGAGACCCCCCTGGTTCGAAATTTAGAAAAAACGCTTCGTCTTGATCTGGGGTCTGGACTAAGGTACTCGTGACCAAATTTTGGGAACTCTCGGTCCACTCGTCTGGTCCCCAGGTCGCACACAGACAGACAGACAAACACACAAACAAACTCTTTATTTTATTTATATTAGATAAGATATACTATGTAAAACAGTCTCGTATCATAATATGTGATTTACAACAAATGTTACATTATATATTATCCGTAGCTCGTGATATGCTGCAACATATTAAAGCCTCAGAATAGTTGGGCAAGCGAATAATCCAGAAGTTACGTAACCCTATTGCGTTCATGGGAACGAAAACACAATAATTATAACTATGCTAAATTACTATAGACTACCAACTGCTCATTCAGAGAATTTATGAAGTTCACTTTATCGCAATAGTTTTATACAAACTAGATTTAGACTACGGATAATAGTTTTATACAAACTAGATAATCAATTATTATTATTATTATCATTATATTTGCAGTACAACCAAATACAACGACATTAACTATTAGTTCTAATTAACTGAATTGAGCTGAAAATTAAATCTTGATCTTTAAAGATTAACTATTAATTTTATGCGTTCTGTACCTTTCTGAAGGAATAAAAGCTGGAATTGGTCTCAAGGCTGTTTCTGAGTGAATACTTTCTTCAAAATAATATTAAAAATTATAGAAAGATTTTCGAGACATTCGAGTCGAGTCGAGATTTTTAAGAGCCGTCTCGACTCGACTCGTGTCTCGACTCGAAAATTCGAGTCGAGAAATACGTTTGTCTCGACTCGTCTCGAATTTTACAAAGTGTGTCTCGACTCGAATCTCGACTCGAATTCGAGTCGAGTCGAGTCGAGATTCGAGACATGTCTCGACTCGAGCGCATCCCTATTGGTAATGGCATCAAACCTTCATGTGTAATTACGAAAATTAAATTTATAAACAAATAAGAAATCATCAGTTATTAGGCTTTAATTGATAATTTATGCACAAGATTCCCTATCGAAGGTGTGGTAGATGAAGTTTCTGTTCTCCATGAGTAGACATTGCCAACTGACATGGTCAATATGGAAAAGATGTTGTATGGTGATAGAGAGATGATACTTCTTGCTGAGTATTTCAAAACTGACAGAGAAAAATCGTTATCAGACTTAAGTCTAGCAAGCAGATTGTCGATGAGGAGTTGTAGAATCGGGTAGAAGTATTATCAATTTCCACGTCAGAGTGCGAACGGGGATTTCCCCTTATGAATTTACAGATGACTGATATTAGAAATAGAAGTGCTCAAACATTGTCTAACTTATTCTTCATCAATGTTAATGGCCCACCGCTAGACAAGCTCAAAGTAGACGAGCTAGTTATTTCTTGGCTGAAGGATGGACATCATTCCGCTGCGGATAATTTGCCACGAAAAAGTTCTGGAGGCCAACAGAAAATAAACCCGATTTCAGATTTGTTTTAAGGTGGAAAATTACGAGTTATGGAAAATGTATACTTGTATTACTAATGGCTTATTTGTGTTATTCAACTTTGTACCTAATTTTTAATGTCTCTTCTTTGCATTAGGTAAACTACTTTGAATAAATATTCATAATATTTGCGGTTATGCATATTTGTAACTTAAATTTAACGTGGTGTTTTAGTGATTACACAAATTACAATTATGAGCATAGCGTACTTTGTGGTGATGCTCTTACAGAGGGTACCCGAGCTCCTTTATACACTATGAAAAACTGATTTTTCAAGTCTTTTGTGAGGAAAATACTGTGAACTGAGAAACCATAACCTTTTCCATTTATACAGGGGTATTTTCCTGCAAATAGAAGTTACTTTTGGAATGCGTTGAGAAATTAACACTTGCAAGAATACTTTTTTAGTACAAGTATATTTTAGGCACACACTAATTTCCCCCTACCTCCAAGTGCTTCAATTTCCTCACTGACAAACACTTTACCATTTGATATTGTAAACGTCAGTTCCACCGTTATTGTAACAGAGTGGTGCTTTGAACGATTGACTAAAAATTCGAACTCCGATTAGTGACAATTTCACAGTCTTGTTTTATTACAAGTGTAAACTCTTTAGTCAGTATAGAAGAGGCCGTGGATCGTGTTTAGAGTTGATGACGATGGATTTTGGTGAGTCAGAGTAGGTCACAGTGGATGAGAGTGGTTCATGGTGGGTCAGAGTAGGTCATGGTGGGTCAGTGGGTGGTGGGTCAAGTTTTAATTGACCCACGCCAACTCTGCAGGTGAACTGGTTACTGCTGACGGTAGAGGGAGGTCAACATGACACATTGAAAACAAAAAACGATCGGCAACCGCAACACGTGTTGTACAGTGGAGGGCTAAACTTACGTGTCCTGTATGAAGTGTTTTTAGATTTTTTTTGTCTATCCTCTGTATTACTCGCTACGTACTACTTTTCACAAATGGAAATCTTAAAATGTTTCAGTTGCGCAATGAGAAATAATTGTCACAAATACGCATTCACTCACACAATAAGAAAACACACACTTTCAATCCTCAATTGGTTATAAGCGGTCTCGCTAATCTTTATATTCTGACGAAATCACAGTGATGCCACCTACCTGTAAAAAATACGAGAACTTCAATATTACAAATTCGAAATAAAAAATAAAATTCACTGTTCTGAAATAAAGTAAAATGAAACATTTGTCAGTTAATTCAGTTATAATACTCAGGGGCGGAGAGGCATTATTTGGGGGGCGCAGGCGCTTTTTCCCACAAGGGCCACTAGCATCTTAATGTCACAAATCAAGTTGCACAGTTTTATGCACAAGTTATCCTGTAAGTCAATAGTATTAACATTTAAAACCTTATATTCTTTCATCAGCATATTATTCTGAATTCTTCAAAGTATTACGTGAAATTTAAGGAGCACCTATACTATATCACAAAATGAGCAGATGTTTCAGTGTACTACTTTTTGATGCTCCTGTATCTGTCACCTTTCCATTCGAAACACTCCTTAACAAATCTTTTTCAATAGACATCAACATAAATGTTTCCAAATATCCTGAGACATGATACTCCATAACCTATTTTTAATGTATTTCAGTTTTGAAAACTTCTCTCATATGTTACCTGAGTTACGGGCAAAGTCAATAGAAATTTGTATGCTCGTAGCAAACCTGGATACGCATTACTGTACAAATTACAACTCTGCAAAAATTGAAAGGTACATTGGATAATTTTTCCAACACGTTTTCCACTCTCTTTCCTTGTGAATAAACGTATTTTCTTCTAATTCTGAATCACTTGCGCCATCAGCTCAATCAGTCGTTTCTTCTCGGTTGTACTCGTCCTCAAGACAGACTTCCAAGAATTCTCACTTTCTTCAAAAGTCCAAGAGATTTTTATAGAATTTTTGGAAACTTCTGTACTGATTTTTTTAAAGGTGAGTAACTTTATTGAAAGCCGCATCTGGAGGTTCTCTTACTTGGTTGAAGTTTCTAAGATCCAAACAATCCGTTAAGTATCTTGCTTCTTGAATCTTGAGTAAATAATCGAAATTATAGTATCCAATATTGTGTTGGATGCATCCATGCAGTACCTGGCCAGTGGATCTTCACATTCATATTGAAACATCCTTTTCCATCTCCGAAGGTGAGTTGTCGACAGGTCAATAGAAACGAAGAAATCACGTTCTAATTCTTCAAATTTATTATTGGCCTATTCTAAAAGATCTTAACGCTGCATCCTTAATAGATTCGAAATCTCTCTCTGCTCTTTCAGTCAGGACAGTAGTCTGCACCATTCATTCGACTACAATACACCAACACCCTGTGTTTGGAGATAGTTTGACAAAGGGGTCATCACTTGAAATATTCTCAGGAACACTTGTGCTGTCTTTTGAATGTAAGATCTTTTATGTCCTTTCTCGTTTATGTCCTTGAATGTAAGATCGTTTACACATAGCTTCTGGTTTGATATTTTCTGTAGAAGAATTTTCTTTATTGTTATAGTCAATTCTATGTTCAAAGTATTTTCTAGGTTCGAAAAATGACCAAAGTTTTTCTGCAAAGGAGAGTCTTTTCTACCATTTTGTTTCCGCAATAACTGTAAGACGTCATCATTGACATTTGATCCTCCAAATGTTCATTCGCAGATAATACTCACGCATAAATACCTCACAGTCATTGAGCAGAACAAATAATGACACAGAATCAATGCAACTTTTTATCAGATCGTATATGACAAGATTGAGTTGAGTATATGAGCGTAACACGACACGTGTAACTGATCATAGGTGCTTTGAAAAATCCGAATATTGTCCTTCCATGTTACTAAAACCATTGGTTCAATTTCCAATACACTTCTTAATATCAAGGTTCAACTTGTGCAGAATTTCCAGCAGTAAACTGCAAAAATACAGTCCAAGAGTGGATATGCATTTTACAACGGCAACAATTCTTTCTTAACAACAAAGCACTGGTCTGTTGAGTACTGTCTAGTGAACAGAAAACATTCCAACTTGACATATTTCTTTCAAAATATCTTCTTTGATAAGTGTGTTGATAGCATCCAAAACATAATTCGCCATTTTTTTTTTTTTTTTTTGAAAGTTACGTGACCACCATCCTGCTTACTTCCTCTTACATAACTCAGTTTACTCATCTCGATGACTTCTAAATTACTCTTATGCCAAGCGGGAGATTAAAATTTGCTTAACGAAAGAATAATATCCAAAAAGTTTCCATGATCTGTAGCTGTGTCTTCCAGTCTATAGGCTGCTTCATTTCCTTTTCCTCTGTAAGTGAGCCCTGTTTTACCAGTAAGTTTCAGCACTTCGACAACTCGATGCATTACCTGTTTGTTCTTCTCAACCTGATACTGCCGTTGTTGTATCTGTTCATGAGGAAGTGGTTTCTTAATACTATGTTATCTTTTGTTATATACGTAAGCATCCAAGCTGGTCTGATATATTTTGGAAGACTCGTGTTCTCTTAGTCGCTGATAAGCGTGGTTAGCGTTACGTTCGTCACGCACAGAACCTTTAAGAAACGTGTTTGTTCGATCTGCAGAATTAGCTGTGCACACGTTGCAAAAGCGCATTTTGAGCAGGGCAATATGACAGCCAAACCGTGTTGGTGCCATCTGCTCGTTTATAAACAAACTCAGGATTAAAAGGTATGCTTTATTTTGGTTGATGGAATGGAACTCAAAAACTTGAGAATATTTTCTTGTGTACGTGTGAAAGAGTTCGTTTACTCTGTTTGCTGCTGCATCACGCTTTTCAATGTTTTCACTGACTTCGGAATCAGCATCACTAGAACTAGAGTTTTTCTGTTCATTTTCTTCTCTGACAGCAACAATCTTAGCTGATGTTGGAAGCGCACTAATTTCAAGACTCAAGGAAGTGGGACCTTTTTATTTATTTTCCACTCTGACAGTGGCATTCGTAGCTGATGAAGTGGGAGCATTCATGAAACTAGAGTTTTCCTGTTCATTTTCCACTCTGACAGCAGCATTCGTAGCAGATGAGGTAGGATCGCTAACTTCAATACTGTGTTCAGTCTGTTAGTCAGTAGTTGATAGCCTTGCAGGTTTTGAAGCACTAAATAGGTACGTGATCTTTCTGCTTCAACGACGACACGTCGGTTTTCACGATTTAAAGCTTGGTCCTTTCGGTACGAAATTTTCTGTTATATGTTGCATCTTGGGGGCCGATTCGTTGAGGGGGCGCACCGGGCGCCGCCCAGTGGGCCTATCCGCCCCTGATGATACTACTTAGTGTCAAGCAGAAACGTACAAAATATTCAACATTAGAACGTAGAAAAATTGCTGTTCTCAAAAAGGAACAGTAGTTCGTTAACTATTATTAATGGAACTTGGCATATACCTTCTTTCAAAACCCTATTTGAGGTTGCAATCCATCAAGAATAAGAGGAAAATCTATCCTATCTTGTAAATTTGAAGATCACATACCAAACAATTTTTCAATATAAAGTACGTAAAACATACCCGATTTCAGGGGTGTAGCCAAGGGGGACCCAACGGGGCCAGGTCCCCCCAAATGACTTCCTGCCCCCCCAAATGACTTCCTGCCCCCCCCCCAAATGACCAGCTTTAAAGTTTACATGTAATTAATAATTTACCGTAAAATAGTATGAAAAATATTATTTTATCATACCTATCGAAAAATACTGTAGTATGGTATCTCTTGCTTACACCGATCGGAATATTACACGATATACTTTCTTATGACAGCAGATTACACAGTGTACTGAGATTTATATTTGATAGTTTGAAGTCAAACGTTTTAACAAGGTACTACAAAGTAGCTATATGTCCTAACGTCACGAAAACAAGATGGCGGACGTTTAATTAAACTGATATCACGCTGTATTACGGGGTTTTAGCGACGCGGTGTTGCCAAATTAGGCTCTAAAAGGGTTGAAATTCCCTATATTTTGCATATTTATAGTGTAAATCAGGCAACATTGTAAGATATAATTTAATTAAATTTTGATATCAATTTAATTAACCCTTTAATCAAACTCCTATCAAAATGATTACCCCTTTAATCAAATTGCTATTAATTTATTCAATCACATATGATTTCGTAGAATTAATGTAATCGCGTCTGATCATACACGTGAGTAGTAGTGGTCCCGTTATGCCCGAATGACTCATCCTCACTCTCTTTTATGACCGGGGTGAAAGGTCAATGACCTTGGTCGGGGTCAATGACCTAGGGGTAACTAGGACCACCCCCTCTAAATTTTGGCAGGGGTACCTTGGCCCACCCCCTAAATTTTGGCAGGGGTACATAGGACCACCCCCCTTAAATTTTGGAAATTGCCAAATCTAAAAATTTGGTGTGGTAGCCTAGGACCATAGTATGTACCTCTATTAGTATTGGGTGTCTATGTCGTTCCCTTTCATGGGTAAAAAATTGCCAAAAATTCAAATTTCGGGGGTTTTTGACCTAATTTATCCTCTTTGATGAGGTGTTATTACCCTATATGGTTATATGGACGTATACAGGGGTCCATTACCTTTCATAAGACATGGGTATATTAATGCACCCCTTGAAAAATTTGGGAGGGGTACCTTGGCCCACCACTTAAATTTTGGAAATTGACCAATTTAAACATTGGGTATTATAGTACAGGACCCTAATATCTATTATGATAAATTTGGGTGGTCCACCTCATTTCCTTCTAGGGGTACAAAATTGCCAAAAATATAAACGTAAGCAATACGTTATACCACGTGTTTGGTTTTTGGCTCAATTTATCCCCTTTGATAAGGTGTTATTACCTTATATGGTTATATGGTCATGTATAGGGGTCCATTCCCTTTCATAAGATATGGGTATATTTGTGCACCCCTTGAAAAATTTGGGAGGGGCACCTTGGCCCACCCCTTAAATTTTGGAAATTGACCAATTTAAACATTTGGTATTATAGTACTGCACCCTAGCATGTATTATGATAAATTTGGGTGGTCCATCTTGTTCCCTTCTAGGGGTAAAAATTTGCCAAAATATAAACGTAAGCAATACGTTGTACCACGTGTTTGGTATTTTGGCCCAATTTATTTCCTTGGATGAAGTCCTATTACCTTATATGGTTATGTATAGGGGTCTATTCCCTATCATAAGACATAGGTACATTTGTGCACCCCTTTAAAAATTTGGGAGGGGTACCTTGGCCCACCCCTTAAATTTTGGAAATTGATCATTTTATATATTTGGTATTATAGTACTGGACCCTAACATGTATTATGATAAATTTGGGTGGTCCACCTCGTTTCCTTCTAGGGGTACAAAATTGCCAAAATATAAACGTAAGCAATACGTTATACCATGTGTTTGGTTTTTGGTCGATTTTATCCCTTTGATGAGGTGTTATTATCCTATTTAGTTATATGGTCATGTATAGGGGTCCATTACCTTTCATAAGATATGGGTATATTTGTGCACTCCTTTAAAAATTTGGGAGGGGTACTTTGGCCCACCCCTTAAATTTTGGAAATTGCCCAATTTAAACATTGGGTATTATAGTACAAGACCCTAATATGTATTATGATAAATTTGGGTGGTCCACCTCGTTCCCTTTTAGGGGTACAAAATTGACAAAATATAAACGTAAGCATTACGTTGTACCACGTGTTTGGTTTTTGACCTAATTTATTCCTTTGGATGAGGTCCTATTACCTTATATGGTAATGTATAGGTGTTCATTCCCTATCATAAGACATAGGTACATTGATGCACCCCGGGAGGGGGTTCGGTATCATAGTACATGACTCAACATGTATCATGATAAATTTGGGTGGTCCACATCGTTCTCTTTTAGGGGTACAAAATTGCTAAAATATAAACATAAGCAATATGTTGTACCATGTGTTTGGTTTTTGGCCCAATTTCTCCCCTTTGATGAGGTTTTATTACCTTATATGGTTATATGGTCATGTATATAGGTTCATTTCCTATCATAAGATATGGGTACATTGATGCATCCTTTAAAAATTTGGGAGGGGTATCTTGGCTCATCCACTCGGTTTTAGAAATTGTTTAATATAAGCATTTGGTATCATAGTACAGGTCTCCAATATGTACCACTATAAATTTGGATGGTCCACATCGTTCCCTTTTCATAGGTAAAGAACTACCAAAAATCAAATTTCGGAGGTTATTGACCCCTATTTAGCATGTTATATGGATATGTACAGAGGTTTATTACCTTTATATGTTTATGTTTCCTTTTAAATTTGGGAATTATCAAATAACAAAATTCGGTAAACGTTTTCTAGAACCCATTGTAGATGTTGATGTTCCTCTTATGGCCAAATATTCAAAATTTAAATGTTATTGACCGGCTTTATTATTGAATAAGTACAGGATTTATTACTTTTTTCATAAGACACAGGTGTATTTGTGTACCAATCTTAAATTTTGGAAGGGGTACATTTCTTATTGTCATATCAATAATTGGTAATTGTTCTTAAAATTGGATAGTATCTCATTCATTGGGTAAATCATTATGATCACGTGATCGGTTATTGACCTATGATGGGATTAGGAGTCCAGGACATTGGTACATTGAAACTTTGTAGGATAATTTGATAATGCGTCATTGGTTTTGATTATTCCCGCCAAATATAAACGTAAGCAAGACGTTGTACCACGTGATTGTCCTTGATGAGGTAGTGTACAGGGATTCATTTCCTTTGTTGTGGTACTTCTTAAGTTTGAGTACACACACACTTCTAGAAAACAGTTGGTTCTACTCAGGTAAACAATTGACGGACATTATTGACCTTATTGAACATATAATGATATGATTAACTCTAAGACTTAGGTATATCAAGAGAAGTATTCTTTAAATTTGGGAATGGTGATAAACAGAATTTTAACATAAGGTGCGAAATTTGAAACAATACATTGAACTTTAGTCACAGCTCATAGTCTAAGATCATTGGTGGTGATTGATTTGACCTTGAGCTTTAGAAATCTGATAGCTTACCTTATTGAATCTTATGACTCATAGACGAAAGGCAATACATGCTACAACAGTTTAAAATTTAATCATAAGGTGATGTAATCTGACACTAGCAAAGTTATTGTTAATGCAATTTGATTGGATGATCACTATCTTTCCTGCAATCTGATTGGTTGATCACTATCTTCCGTGCAATCTGATTGGTTGATGATTTTCAAATCTTTGCTGTATTCAGTTTTAACTTTTGTTTAACATTTAAAAATCTTGGTTTCGTTCAACATTTTGCACTCACTGATAAATATGATCAAAACCGTTTATTTGTTAATCGAATAGTTAAAAACCGGATAAAGTTTGACGGTTAACCGTGAAACGTAAAATTTTTAGTTTGAAATTTTTTTGTTTGAAACTTTGTTTGAAAATTCTTGCTTTCAAATTTTTATTTGAATTTTTTGTTTCAAAATTTTGTTTGACATTTTTTGACAACTTTTGTTTCAAAATTTTTTTGTTTAAAAATTTTTCGTTTGAAATTTTTTCGTTTCAAAATTTTGTTTAAAATTTTTGTTTGAAATTTTTCGTTTCCAAATTTTTTGTGTGAAATTTTTTGTTTCAAAATTTTGTTTGAAATTTTTTTCGCTTCAAAATTTTGTTTGAATTTTTTTCGTTTGAAATTTTTAGTTTGAATTTTTTTTCGTTTCAAAATTTTGTTTCGACATTGGCCTCTGGCAACATTGTGGTGCAATAGTACACGTCAGAACATGATAATGCAACGTCATCAGTTTTTCATCATATATAAGTATCGTTCGAGTTAGA
Organism: Thermobia domestica; assembly: GCF_964235325.1. Classification (NCBI taxonomy): domain Eukaryota; kingdom Metazoa; phylum Arthropoda; class Insecta; order Zygentoma; family Lepismatidae; genus Thermobia; species Thermobia domestica. The sequence continues at coordinate 185,673,312 of NC_137460.1, read as the reverse complement.
CATCATCATGGCTACTTGTCTGCAGTTTCTAAACACACGTGATGTGATGAAATCATTTACCAAGATTACTGATTTACAACAGAATGTTCCTTATAGAATCTTAGCTAGCCAAATGATCCCTACAAAGTTTGGATTAAGAATCGTAGTGAAGCTTGAAAATGATAAGAATATAATTTTACCAGCAAGATATTTTCCCATGGAGGCATCAAAACAAGAAGAACTGCTGCGTTTCTTAAATACTGGATCTGTATCTTTATGTTACAAAGGATTCTTGGGTCGAAGTCATCAATTGGAATTTAGTACACAGCCAGATTCGTCAGCAATTGTGATGAAATCATGAATTCAAACGTCAGCACATTTCTTTCCAATGACGTCAGCCGTAGTTGTATGAATTTAGTTGGTCGGCATGACGTCAGAAACTGTGATGAAATCATGAATTCAAACGTCAGCACATTCCTTTCCAATGACGTCAGCAATAACTATAAACCAGCAAATACAGTGTCATCCCACGAAATCATTTGAGCAAGTGCTTTTCAGGAGGAAAGATGTGTACTTCTAACGATAAAGAGTTCATCTTCGCAAGCTATTATCCAATAAATATATTTCAAACAAAACATGTGGTGATTGGTATCAGTGCTAGAACATTTGAACCAGTAATTCGATTGGGCAAAGCAGAACAATTTGGTGTACAACTGACCTGTGAAAAATGGCAAATATTATGTTCACGAATCGACCAAATGAACGATTATTTTCATGATGAGCTAAATGTGACCATAGTCAAATCATTAGGCTCAAATCATGAAGTGGTGCTGCGTACAGTCCTCGAAGAGAAGATGGTGCTGTTACGTAAAAAGAGTACATTCCATGTCCCTCGCAACATGGTGTATCTAACACAAACGGAATGGAACAAATTCATCAGCATATTTCAGTGTGTGAAACATGCAGTGGAAGTGTGCAACAAAACAAGTATATTCCTGAAAAAGTACTATTTTGAAAAATGTGTTATGCATATTGTACAACATGTATCTAGATATTGTGATGGTTGTCAACATCGTTCGTGGGTGCATAACTGTATTGATAAACAGTTTATTTGTGATCAAATGGACATTGAGTTTCCACCAATTGATATTGCAATAGACCTTAAAAGACTTCAATTGGAATTAAAATTATATGCTAAAGACAAACTAGTGCAAGAAGTTCAAAATACATTGTATCGACAATATCCAGAACCACTATCTGGTATGGATGTATGTGGAGTGTAATAAAATGATCCATTTCAATGAATTGTGTTTTTTCATTTCAAGTACAACCCCAGGTTCTGATGTGTACTATTGCACCACAATGTTGCCAGAGGTTTTTGTTCTAAACAGTTCCAGTTCTTTACTAATAAGTGCACAAACTTTTAAAAATGTCAAACCAAACTTTGAAACAAAAATTTAGAACAAAAATCTTTGAAACAAAATTTTGAAATGTGCCATGATGATGTCTAACTCGAACGATACTTATATATGATGAAAAACTGATGACGTTGCATTATCATGTTCTGACGTGTACTATTGCACCACAATGTTGCCAGAGGCCAATGTCGAAACAAAATTTTGAAACGAAAAAAAATTCAAACTAAAAATTTCAAACGAAAAAAATTCAAACAAAATTTTGAAGCGAAAAAAATTTCAAACAAAATTTTGAAACAAAAAATTTCACACAAAAAATTTGGAAACGAAAAATTTCAAACAAAAATTTTAAACAAAATTTTGAAACGAAAAAATTTCAAACGAAAAATTTTTAAACAAAAAAATTTTGAAACAAAAGTTGTCAAAAAATGTCAAACAAAATTTTGAAACAAAAAATTCAAATAAAAATTTGAAAGCAAGAATTTTCAAACAAAGTTTCAAACAAAAAAATTTCAAACTAAAAATTTTACGTTTCACGGTTAACCGTCAAACTTTATCCGGTTTTTAACTATTCGATTAACAAATAAACGGTTTTGATCATATTTATCAGTGAGTGCAAAATGTTGAACGAAACCAAGATTTTTAAATGTTAAACAAAAGTTAAAACTGAATACAGCAAAGATTTGAAAATCATCAACCAATCAGATTGCACGGAAGATAGTGATCAACCAATCAGATTGCAGGAAAGATAGTGATCATCCAATCAAATTGCATTAACAATAACTTTGCTAGTGTCAGATTACATCACCTTATGATTAAATTTTAAACTGTTGTAGCATGTATTGCCTTTCGTCTATGAGTCATAAGATTCAATAAGGTAAGCTATCAGATTTCTAAAGCTCAAGGTCAAATCAATCACCACCAATGATCTTAGACTATGAGCTGTGACTAAAGTTCAATGTATTGTTTCAAATTTCGCACCTTATGTTAAAATTCTGTTTATCACCATTCCCAAATTTAAAGAATACTTCTCTTGATATACCTAAGTCTTAGAGTTAATCATATCATTATATGTTCAATAAGGTCAATAATGTCCGTCAATTGTTTACCTGAGTAGAACCAACTGTTTTCTAGAAGTGTGTGTGTACTCAAACTTAAGAAGTACCACAACAAAGGAAATGAATCCCTGTACACTACCTCATCAAGGACAATCACGTGGTACAACGTCTTGCTTACGTTTATATTTGGCGGGAATAATCAAAACCAATGACGCATTATCAAATTATCCTACAAAGTTTCAATGTACCAATGTCCTGGACTCCTAATCCCATCATAGGTCAATAACCGATCACGTGATCATAATGATTTACCCAATGAATGAGATACTATCCAATTTTAAGAACAATTACCAATTATTGATATGACAATAAGAAATGTACCCCTTCCAAAATTTAAGATTGGTACACAAATACACCTGTGTCTTATGAAAAAAGTAATAAATCCTGTACTTATTCAATAATAAAGCCGGTCAATAACATTTAAATTTTGAATATTTGGCCATAAGAGGAACATCAACATCTACAATGGGTTCTAGAAAACGTTTACCGAATTTTGTTATTTGATAATTCCCAAATTTAAAAGGAAACATAAACATATAAAGGTAATAAACCTCTGTACATATCCATATAACATGCTAAATAGGGGTCAATAACCTCCGAAATTTGATTTTTGGTAGTTCTTTACCTATGAAAAGGGAACGATGTGGACCATCCAAATTTATAGTGGTACATATTGGAGACCTGTACTATGATACCAAATGCTTATATTAAACAATTTCTAAAACCGAGTGGATGAGCCAAGATACCCCTCCCAAATTTTTAAAGGATGCATCAATGTACCCATATCTTATGATAGGAAATGAACCTATATACATGACCATATAACCATATAAGGTAATAAAACCTCATCAAAGGGGAGAAATTGGGCCAAAAACCAAACACATGGTACAACATATTGCTTATGTTTATATTTTAGCAATTTTGTACCCCTAAAAGAGAACGATGTGGACCACCCAAATTTATCATGATACATGTTGAGTCATGTACTATGATACCGAACCCCCTCCCGGGGTGCATCAATGTACCTATGTCTTATGATAGGGAATGAACACCTATACATTACCATATAAGGTAATAGGACCTCATCCAAAGGAATAAATTAGGTCAAAAACCAAACACGTGGTACAACGTAATGCTTACGTTTATATTTTGTCAATTTTGTACCCCTAAAAGGGAACGAGGTGGACCACCCAAATTTATCATAATACATATTAGGGTCTTGTACTATAATACCCAATGTTTAAATTGGGCAATTTCCAAAATTTAAGGGGTGGGCCAAAGTACCCCTCCCAAATTTTTAAAGGGGTGCACAAATATACCCATATCTTATGAAAGGTAATGGACCCCTATACATGACCATATAACTAAATAGGATAATAACACCTCATCAAAGGGATAAAATCGACCAAAAACCAAACACATGGTATAACGTATTGCTTACGTTTATATTTTGGCAATTTTGTACCCCTAGAAGGAAACGAGGTGGACCACCCAAATTTATCATAATACATGTTAGGGTCCAGTACTATAATACCAAATATATAAAATGATCAATTTCCAAAATTTAAGGGGTGGGCCAAGGTACCCCTCCCAAATTTTTAAAGGGGTGCACAAATGTACCTATGTCTTATGATAGGGAATAGACCCCTATACATAACCATATAAGGTAATAGGACTTCATCCAAGGAAATAAATTGGGCCAAAATACCAAACACGTGGTACAACGTATTGCTTACGTTTATATTTTGGCAAATTTTTACCCCTAGAAGGGAACAAGATGGACCACCCAAATTTATCATAATACATGCTAGGGTGCAGTACTATAATACCAAATGTTTAAATTGGTCAATTTCCAAAATTTAAGGGGTGGGCCAAGGTGCCCCTCCCAAATTTTTCAAGGGGTGCACAAATATACCCATATCTTATGAAAGGGAATGGACCCCTATACATGACCATATAACCATATAAGGTAATAACACCTTATCAAAGGGGATAAATTGAGCCAAAAACCAAACACGTGGTATAACGTATTGCTTACGTTTATATTTTTGGCAATTTTGTACCCCTAGAAGGAAATGAGGTGGACCACCCAAATTTATCATAATAGATATTAGGGTCCTGTACTATAATACCCAATGTTTAAATTGGTCAATTTCCAAAATTTAAGTGGTGGGCCAAGGTACCCCTCCCAAATTTTTCAAGGGGTGCATTAATATACCCATGTCTTATGAAAGGTAATGGACCCCTGTATACGTCCATATAACCATATAGGGTAATAACACCTCATCAAAGAGGATAAATTAGGTCAAAAACCCCCGAAATTTGAATTTTTGGCAATTTTTTACCCATGAAAGGGAACGACATAGACACCCAATACTAATAGAGGTACATACTATGGTCCTAGGCTACCACACCAAATTTTTAGATTTGGCAATTTCCAAAATTTAAGGGGGGTGGTCCTATGTACCCCTGCCAAAATTTAGGGGGTGGGCCAAGGTACCCCTGCCAAAATTTAGAGGGGGTGGTCCTAGTTACCCCTAGGTCATTGACCCCGACCAAGGTCATTGACCTTTCACCCCGGTCATAAAAGAGAGTGAGGATGAGTCATTCGGGCATAACGGGACCACTACTACTCACGTGACGTCATTACCTTGTAGTGGTGTTTTATTACGAACGGGTTTACCGTATTATTGAATTTTAAAGCTAATTAACTTATTGAATTAATGAACTTATAATACTTAACTTACCTGAAACCGAAGCGCGAGGAGAACTACCACCGAAAGCACCCGAGCTTATCCGAGCAGCGTTTTGATCCCGGAGTTTTTTTTTTTTTTAACACGGACGATTACATCATCCTCAGTCCTGATCTTTTAATTATTTCTAAACGAACTTGATTTCCACCGAACAACTTACAATTATTTAATGTTACATTAATATTTTCATTTATTATAATTATTTAGAAATAAATAGTTGATTTAAATATTATTTATGCACGTGGAATAATAAATACTAGAAAGTACACAATTACAGTATAAAAGTACTTGATAGGAATTTTTTTACGGTACAATGGTGACATCTGTTATCCTCTTTTTATGCTCCTTTTTTGTTGAAAGAAAGAAACCAAAGGCAAGCCGGCTATACATCTTCCTTTGCGTGTTGATACCTTCGAAGGTAGATTCCTCTTTGCGTATAAGGAGGTGGCGCCATCAGGTAACAAAGCTTTGTACTACAAGGGGCAGAAGGGAAAGACAGGATATATGACCTGAAATGAAACAACATCGGCAGGTTTCGGCGTGATTGATGAATAGAAATTTTTGTTATTTATTTAATGTTTGCCTAATACAAGCGGAACGTTTATTGTCATTGAAAATTTGGAACACAACCTTGAAACCATGTGGAATTTATTGATTCTTAGAATGTTATTTACCTCTAGTTGAAATACAGCTTGTTGAAATATTTTCTTTGATGCTTATGCCTATTTTGTTGTACATAATCCCTATGTTATTAGTGAGAAGTAAAATAGAGCAATACAAATATTTTTGAAAAAAAGGACGGTGGTGCGCTATTTGTGTGGACATTATCTGATTAATACCCACAAGTGTTGTAATAAAAACATGCTTTGATCCCTTGCGTTATTTTTCTGAACCACTATGTGGCTGTCTCCTATAAAGGTTATTATTCGGACTGTAGATACAGTGAGCGATATTATCTGAAAGAACAACCTTACGATGTTTATGATTTTTACCTTGATCCTTTATGGTGTTTACGATTTACTTATGTGAATGGATTTATGTCTGCAAGACGCCTCTAACTATGTACTAATACACGAATTGAAAGGAACGACCTCTAAACGGATGAAATTTAATTTAAGGGAAGAAAAAAGCTACTACGTTAATTGGTGTCGTTATTTACTGGGTTATTGCTAAGTAACCACCAAAAGGTCCCCACAATTTTCTCTTTTATGTGTACCCTTATTCAATATTTTTGAATAACATGTCGGGTAGAAAAGAAATAAAGTAAATTGACTAGATTCAAGCAATTGTGTGATGTGTTTGTGCAATCCAAGAAAACAGGACAGGGCAGGAGACTGAACCCTCATTTATTATAGCTGATGAAACATGAGGAAATCGAATTTTATCCATCCTTTATTTTTTTTCTTTTAAATGATCATGGTGCAGGCGTCTGAAAGACATCCGTAACTGGTCATAGATGGGAGAAGTGGGAGGGAATGAACTATCACATTGAACGGATTTGGGGGTTTATAACAACACGACCGAGCATGGCCATTTTATTATTCTTTTAGTACTGCGTTTGGTTTAGAGAAGTTTTATCGTGTAGCTGTATTAAAATTTGTTGGAGTGGTAGTTCGGGTGTTTGATTTCAGCGGTTACCAGTATTGACAACGAAGAATGTTTCAGCGCTTATGCAGAATTAAGGTAAGAAAACTTTAACTAATTTATACATAGGAAATATACAATTAAATATTGCAGAGATTGATTAATTCATGAAATTGATATTTCATTTTCAAACTTTGTTTTATTGAAAGAGATTTGTTTCATCATGTTGACTTTAGTTAATTTTGAGTTTAACATCCCTTTCAGCAGCGAGGCTTTTTTTTTTTTAAACGAAAGGACAAACTTTGATGACTGTAAGCAATGGAAAGTTGAATTGAATATTGCTTCGTAGGAATAAAAATTAAATGCCAAAGACGCGTACGCTAAAAGCTTAGCATGAAAGAAGCTCTATTATTATTATTATTATTATTATTATTATTATTATTATTATTATTATTATTATTATTATTATTATTATTATTATTATGAGTTGAAGTTTTTTTTTGCACATCTTGAGTTTGATTTCAAACTTTGTTTTCCGTTTGGAGATTTTTGTATTTTATTATTATGCAGTACAGAATTAGAATCAAAGGCTGTAGGAAAACGATATTTGTTGAAGTGATTTTATTGGAGATGAGCACTGTGAGATGCGGATTTTACTTTTACGTTGACTACTTTAGCACATTGGTGTTTAAGGTTTTCTAACTAGGAATTAATTTGAGATTATATATAAAGAAAATCATTCGTTCAGCAAAGAGAATGACGTGTAAGAACATTAACTATGAGTTATTTGATTGTCTCCCATAGCCCTTTATTAACATTAGTTTGTTTTCCTTATTTTGTAATATGATCATCAAATTGTGATGCCAATTGTTATCAGACTTTTTATTGTTGATTTCACATACCGATAGTATTTTTATTATAGCTTTGTATAAAGTATTGACTTTATATGAAACGGGGCATTGTCAGTGTTACAGGAATTGCCCCGTGACAGAATAATTAAGTTTTAAGGGTTTTGAATTCTAAAATTTTGTGAGTAACGAAGGGGTTATTTTAATGGTAGCAGTAAAAATAAAGAGTGTCCAGTTAGGGACAAGTCATGAGATGAAATTGCGGTACTTTGTACATAATTTGCATTAACATCTAGAATGTTATGGATTGACTTTTAGCTGTGTTATGTATAATAAATGCCGTCGACGTTTTAGATTGAAGTTTACTAGTTTTAATTTTTTCTTAGATGCTTCACGCTGCATAATGAGAGGGGTCTACGCTTATTGACCGTACTGTTATTTATTATATCAGCCTTGTAATTGAAGATAGCGGAATTTGAATTTAGATCTTTTCTTGATTATGACTCCCCGAAAATGTACTCTTTTAATTTTACGGTTATTGAGTAAAATTACGTTTAAAGTCCAAGATAATGCATATAGTTCATTCAACACTGTAGCTATATGAGACACAGTTTAGCGGTGTTTGCCCATAGGTGGGTCTCCCGCAACTAAAACGTGTACGTTAATTGCTTAGCAAGGAACATGTTTTATTATTATTACTTTTAACAGCTAGGCTGTATGAGACATGGACCTATATTTTATTATATTTGTGAACCACAGGAAGTAAGATGGGGGACCTCCACCGTGCTAAAACCGTATATGCTACCCCGAGGAAGCTTAATACTTTATAGATGATATCTCTTTTGGATGCATGTAAAATTAAATTTTATGGGGAGGAGCTTAAATGAAAGTAGAAATTGCGTAGAGCGAAATAGCAGATTTAATTTATTGGATGTCAGAAAATTTAGTGTGAAACAAACGAATAGATTTATGACTTTTCAAAATAGCGTAATACAGGTAGCATTGACACTTAAGGAAATTGGATAGAGTGTATGAACTAAGGTAATTAGTTTCTTAAATGGGGAACCTCCAGTGTCTGAGACATAAGTTTCAAAGTTATGGCTATTTGAAACATGACCCTCCAACGGTATGATTATATGAGGCACTTAATATATATACACCCGTATATTATTGAATTAGTAGCGCTGCTTTGTTTGGATTGAGATCCTGAAGGCTGTTAGTAATTTTAAAAATGGACGGCACACATGAATTTTAAAGTTTGGAGATTGGTAGAACAAATTTAAAGAATCCCCTTAACTTTGTTTACTGCACCATATTGTTTTAACATTTTCCCCCGGGAAAACTCACAGTTATAGGGATCTGGGGAATAATTCCGACTTTTGCAATTATAGTTGCTAACTTAGGAGGGAGACGGTGGTGGTTTTGCTCCTTTAAAATAGATAGAACCCCTAAAAATCTATGGACATTGTTATGATGCCATAGCTTGCTTTCGAAGTAAGCACTCTACCACTGATTCCCCACAATTAAAGAAATATAGAAAATATTTTGGTATGAAGACAAATTGATCAATACTGAGGCTATATAAAGGAGGAGTTGTACTGATTTGCTATTTAGACTAATTACATTGTATTTTAGTTTGTAGGTTACATTTTTATTAAAAAGTAGTGATGATTACAGGGACCGTAGACACAATTTTAGATACAACAAATTATAGTACATATATTTTAGATAGTAAGCTTTTGTAATGTACTCTTGAATTTTGTTTGTTAGCGTACTATATGACTTTATTGAATTCAACTTGAAATTAGTATTCCCTGAAACTTAATTTTATTTCAGACTTATCAAATTAACTATTAGTTCCGTATTTGTGTAAAATAAGTTGAACGGTATACATAAATTGTCTTTTTCGCAGTCTTGTTTACAGTAATATTTGAATATTAGCGTACCCGATTTGTTTTGTATCTATTACCGTTTGATAATACAAATGAGAAATCGTTTAGGCGGACAAAAAAAATTTTAAATGAAATTTGATAATTATCGATTAGAGTCTTTAGCTTCTTTAAAATATTTGACGCCAGCAAGAAAATGTTATAGCACTCGACCATACTTGTAAAGTTGATTAGCGGGATGTTCAGGAATACTCAGAAATAGATATAGAATTGGAATCAAGATTTTAGATTTCTAGGCTTCCTTGGATAATTACTTATTTGAGGACATGTTGAGACTTGTATATTTTGACATTTAAAATGCTTAGCGTACAGTAGGTTTAACTATACAGGGAAGAAATACATATAGTTTAGGGAACGATATCGAATATATTTAATAGAAAAGTGCCTGAAATGTTATGTAGACTAAATAAGCAGTTATGTAAGGCTGGGTTGCATACAACTAGGGATACTACCGTATCTCAACTTATTCTTTGAAATTTACTATTATAATGAGATGACATATTTTAGTTTAGCGTCCCGCAATTATGACTTTCGTAGAATACTCACCAATCTTCTTTCAAATGTAAGCCAAAGGGGTGGGGTCCCACCACATTTTATATAAGATTTAAAGTGTTATGAAAACACTTGACCGGACATGAACGCTTTAGCACCCCTAAAATTGGGACAGAGGGAATTTTGTATGCACTTGTTAAAGAATCAGTATCTTTTAGCTTACGGTGATCATGAGAAATGAATCTTTTATATTGATTTGCTTTACAAAGAAAGCTGATGAAAAAGTATGTAGAAAGTGGAAGGAAACTCCGGGAAAGCTACGATTACGCTGTTTGTTTACCACAATTTATACAAAACACTTGCTTTTGTCATGAGAACGCTACAGGATTTGTTGAACCAAGAATTCCTAGCACCGGCCCCACAATTTTACTATTGAGTATGTCATGCATTCGAGTTAAATGGACGCAATTTTAACTATAAGTAGGATACGCATTTAGTTAGAAGATTTCAATATAAGCATTGACGGAAGAACTGCACGCTGTTAATATTTGTGAAAGTATAGGGAGTAGTCAATATGAATAATAGAAGCAGAAACACTTGTTTCAGTTCAATGTGAATACTATCGTTCAAGACACTGACACATGTAAAACTAAGAAAAACTGTTTCATTTAGTTTTCAACTTACATTTGCAGATTCTATTGAGAACAGTATTAGGGCCAAGTTATTGATATTGTCAGAAAATATAGCTGATACATTGTAAAGACTCATTTTCAAGCTTACCAATAATAATTATTAAATTTAGGCATGCCTTTTTTCTTATAAATAGTCACTAATTTAGTTCAATGTAGAATGCTTACCCTGGAACCCTACATTAGATAAATGTTTACCCAATGAGAGTCTACGTATATGGAAACTTATTGTATATGTAACAGAAAGTATTTAATTAAAAGTAAATCTGTATTAGCTGAGGCCGTTACATATGTATTTACCTTGTGTTCTTAAGTAACTAAGTTTTGAATTACAGATACTTTATATATGTAAAACACATGATCGTTGAAGCTACATGAACTCCTATTATTACTACTATTACTATTGCTACTCCGCTACTACTATTACTACTACTACTAATACTACTGCTAGTACCACCACTACAACAACAACTACTACCGACTACTAGTATTACCATTGTCACCAGCACTATTGCTACTAGTACTCTATTAGTACTACCACTGCTACTACCACTATTACTACTACTACCTCTACGACTACTATTACAGACTACTAGTATTACCACTGTCACCGCCACTACTGCTACTAGTATTCTACCAGTACTACCTCTGCTACTACTACTACTACTAATACTACTGCTAGTACCACCACTACAACAACTAATACTACTACTACTACCGACTATTAGCATTATTACTGTCACCATTACTATTGCTACTAGTACTCTATCAGTACTACCACTACTACTACTACCACCTCTACTACTAATATTACAGACTACTAGTATTACCAGTGTCACCGCCACTACTGCTACCAGTATTTTACCAGTACTACCTCTGCTACTACTACTACTACTAATACTACGGCTAGTACCATCACTACAACAACAACTAATACTACTACTATCGACTATTAGCATTATCACTGTCACCATTACTATTGCTACTAGTACTCTATCAGTACTACCACTGCTACTACTACTAATACTACTATTAGTACCACCACTACAACAAAAAACTAATATTGCTACTACCGACTATTACTATTATCACTGTCACCATTACTATTGTTACTAGTACTCTATCAGTACTACCACTGCTACTACTACTAATACTACTATTAGTACCACCACTACAACAAAAAACTAATACTACTACTACCGACTATTAGCATTACCAGTGTCACCGCCACTACTGTTATTACTACTCTATCAGTACTACTTCTACTGCTACAATTACTACTAATACTACTGCTAGTACTACCACTACTACTACTACTACTACTACTACTATTGGTTGCATGTGAACTATCGAGTATCTGCTACTGCTTGTTGCTTTGCTGTTATTTCTTTTCTTCCGCTTGTAATCTAACCTTCTTTCTTCTACTACTATGTCTACCTTTGCATGTATGCCTCTCTCTCTCTCTCTCTCTCTCTCTCTATGTTTGTCTTTGCATGTATGCCCTGTTTCTAACCAAAATTTCTTTTCTTTGTGTTTCTTCTTAACTATTTTTACCTATTTGCTCTATGCTATTAGATTTCTATTTCACCTATTGTTCTATCTGCACCCATTTATTTATTTCTATTTCACTCCTTTATTGATCGGCTTCTAAATTGTCTCTTTCTTTCGTTGGTTTATTTCTATTGAATATTTCTCTTTTTTCTCTTGCATGTTTGTCTCTTTCTATAGAATAATATGATGAAGTAGGTAAAAACTAAGTAAAGTCCTTTTAACAAACCATCTCTTACAGATTAGTATCTTCTCTTGCATGTCTGTCTCTTTCTATAGAATAATATGATGAAGTAGGTAAAACTAAGTCCCTTTAACAAACCATCTCTTACAGATTAGTATCTTCTCTTGCTTGGGTCTGACGACTTTCTATGTAACCTGTCCTAACCTAAGCTATTCTAATTACCCTAATTTTGATGGCCTTCCAATTAAATTTTACATAAATTACGTCCTGATCCGCTCTTTCTTTGGTGTCTTTCCAACTATGCTTTAGCTAACATATTCTTGCTTCTCTTTGATTAACCCACCCACCTTTACTTGTTAGGTAATATATATCTGTCCTTCATTGTCTCCATGGTATGAATCGCTAAATATTTTCTTTCTGTTTGTCGTCCTACATGATTTCCTCTTTTACTTTGCCGCCACTTCTATTCCTGCTATTATTGTACTTCCTAATGTGAACTAAATTTAATTTATTGTATTTGTGCTTTGCCTCAGTCGTCAACCGCCAATGACCTATAATACTTATTAAACGCCAATACGGTCATGATCTGAATAATTTGTTTTGAAATAATTTAAACTTTTAAGATCTTGTCCGCTTGAAATGTTTCCTAAACTAAATGACTTGAGCTCATGTTCTGCTTTTACTCGCTAACTAATTAGTTTGTTACTTTTAATTAATGCTAGACCAGTGTGGTGCTTTTAACTATTGCATACTCAAGTTTATGTTTCTATCCTGAACTAAGCTTAAGCTATTTGAAAGTTTTTTTCTGCCCCCTTGTTTGCTATTATATGTCTGTTACCAATTCTATTATTATTAGATGCCTCTTAGAATTTCCAATTGTGCGCCCCTTTGTAGATGTCTTTTAACACTGGTGTATGTGTTCTTTATTGTGCTGGCATTATATATTTCTTAACATGGTTGGTTGCTATTCTATTCTGTTTACTATATTCCTTACATGGTTTTGTAACGTATTATGGCTACTGCTATTTCTTAAGATGTTTGCCCGCTACTGCAATCTATTAGTATCCGCTGTACGTGGATTCTTATCCTTTTTGTCTGTATATCCTATGCCTTTCATGTTTCTGTATGTGCTTGTAACTTATTTGATATTGGTCTGTATATCCTATGCCTTTTTATGTTTCTGTATGTGCTTGTAACTTATTTGATATTGGTCTGTATATCCTATGCCTTTTATGTTTCTGTATGTGCTATTGTTTCTTTTTATGCTCTTATAACCCGTTTCTTATGTTTTGTCATCTGTCTTTATGTATGCTATTGTTTCTTTCTATGCTCTTATAATGCGTTTCTTATGTTTGTCATCTGTCTTTATGTATGCTATTGTTTCTTTCTATGCTCTTATAATCCGTTTCTTATGTTTTGTCATATGCCTTTATGTATGCTATTGTTTCTTTCTATGCTCTTATAATCCGTTTCTTATGTTTTGTCATTTGTCTTTATGTATGTTATTGTTTCTTTCTATGCTCTTATAACCTGCTTCTTATGTTTTGTCATTTGTCTTTATGAATGCTTTTGTTTCTATGAATAATTGAAGTTTTTTATGTATGTATGACTGCTTCTGACTTCTCTCTTAATATTGTTTTGAACTCTAGCCATGTTTTCTAAACTTCTATGAATGTTTCCTTTAGGTCTCACACTCGTAGGGTGTGAATTTACAAAATTTCATTGCCATCTAGTGTGCTTACTCACATATACATTATTCATCTTTTGACTGCCCAACTGTTTCAACCTTATTATCCCACTACTCCTATTTGAAAGTATCACAGATATATATTATGAAATAAACAACTTCATTCTAACCTTTACTTATATAGAACCAAATGTAACTACAGTCGCTTCCGAAATATATCTTTAGATAACTGCATGTCATAAATTAGCTAATATAATCTTAGTGCCTTTATATATACGCATTAAACATTATCTATATTTCAACAATATACATATGACAACATATTGTATACTAGATATCAAATATATATAGTACAAAATATCATTCTAACACATGTTATGTTATATTTTAGGTTACCCTTTGCAAACTGTCATAAGTGACCATCAGAAGTCTTAGAGGAACAGGATATTTTTCTGTTACCAAAGGTATTTTTTTTATTCCTTTGTACTTAAATAGAGCAACTATGTTGCTGCAAGAGTATTATTAAATATAATACGAAATAGTAAAATAAGAAATTTTTGTAAGTTTAGCTGCTCTTAGGAGTATGCTCTGGCATACGAACCAATAAAAATAAGAAGCGATCAAATTAAAGTTAACAATGAGTTTGCACACCAAACGAACAAATAAAATAATCACAGCGTAGCTGTTCTAGCGAGTATGCTTTGGCATACGATCTAATAAATAATTAAAAACGAGCTTAGTTAGTATTTTCGAAATTATTTGTAGGTTCACACTACAAGTGTTCTGAGATTTCATAGAAATCGAACCAATAAATAAGTTGAATTTGCTACGCAAATGAACCAATAAAATAAAATAACACGAACAAATAAAATAATCACACGAAGTGTTCGAGTAATTTATTACGAGAGGTTAAATAAGGAGTTTTCACAGAAAACAATTCGTCAAAGTTAAGAAAAGAACATTGAAAGACAAAGTAGAAATAGTTAAACATATAAGAAAGAATATTGAAAGACAAAGTAGAAATAGTCAAACATATAAGAAAGAACATTGAAAGACAAAGTAGAAATAGTTAAACATATAAGAAAGAACATTAAAAGACAAAGTAGAAATAGTCAAACATATAAGAAAGAACATTAAAAGACAAAGTAGAAATAGTCAAACATATAAGAAAGAACATTGAAAGACAAAGTAGAAATAGTCAAACATATAAGAAAGAACATTGAAAGACAAAGTAGAAATAGTCAAACATATAAGAAAGAATATTGAAAGACATAGTAGAAATAAAAAGGTTAGCTTAAGTTAGGTTGAGTTAGTTTGATTAAACATTCTAATATTCACAGCAATGTTGTTCTACACAATCTTAATTTTCGGAACATCATTAGTATGCTCACATGAAATGTTCGAGTAATTTATTAGACGAGGTTAAATAATTAGTATGCTCACACAAAAAGCTCGACTAATTTATTAGGAAAAAATAAGAAACAATTCATAAAAACTATTAGGAAAATAAATTACAAGTGTTACTTAGTAATGTTTCTTTTGTTTCAGGGCAACTAATTGGAGATAACCTTCAATGCAAGCAGCTACTAAGTAGAAGTTGCAACGGAATTTAGAATTCCAAAGTATCAAAGTTCACAGAAGTAAAGTAAGTATCATTGACAACTTACATAATAGTTTGTGCTTAAGAATTTTTTTCACATGCATTATTTTTTTTGTAACGAAGTTTGTAGCATGTACATTACTTTTGAAAGAATTATTTTTGCATCAGTTATTTCTTTGAAAACATGCATTATTTTGTAGCAGTTTGTAGCATGCAGATTACTTTATGAAAGAATTATTTTTCCATTAGTTATTTCTTTGAAAGCGTGCATTTGTTTGCGCAACATAAACTCTGTAACATGTTTCCGTTTACAACATAAGGTTTTTTTTGTCATGCAATTTGTTTTGTGCTTGTATTTTTCTTGCATAAATCTTTCTTTGAATTTATTTTTTGTTCACAATATACATGTAAGTTTATTCAGCATGCAGTTTTTTTGTTAACACCGCTTAAAAATTTTTTTGTAAGATGCACCATAATTAAATGCTTGCAGAGTAATTTATACAGTTTAGTAATACACATTTTCAAATTTTTATACTGAAATATAATTTCATAAAAAGTAATATTGTCTTTTCTTTATTATTACAGCATTCAAGTGTTTCATCATCAACTGTGAATTTACCACACTCATATTTTATTCGTCATCTAAGAACATTTAGATAAGAATTTCCTGTCTTCCAGCGGCGGTAAGTGTTCATACACATTTTTTTTGTCAAACTGTAAACTTGTTAATAAGCAGAAATAAAAATATTTGTTACTTACATAGATGAATTAATAAAAGAAGATTTTATTCTAATAAAAAACAAATATAAAGAATATATAAGATGATTAATTACACAAAAATAACAATTATGAAGAATTGAATTTTACAATTAACAGAATTTCATGAACGTGTGCAGAAAAATTTTTTTCAAAACATTTTTTTTATTTTTTCAAAGATACACTTTTAATTTCGCAAATTTGATTTTTAACTTTCCATTTTACATTTTGTGTTTTTGAAATTGCATTTTAGTTTTGACAACTTGCATTTTCATTTTGACAACTTGTATTTTTAATTTTGAAAGTTACAATTTTAATTTTGAAAGTTACAATTTTAATTTTGAAAGTTACAATTTTAATTTTGAAAGTTACAATTTTAATTTTGAAAGTTACAATTTCATTTTGACAAGTTGCATTTTAGTTTTGACAACTTGCATTTTTAATTTTGAAAGTTACAATTTCATTTTGAAAGTTACAATTTTAATTTTGAAAGTTACAATTTTATTTTGACAAGTTGCATTTTAGTTTTGACAACTTGCATTTTCATTTTGACAAGTTGCATTTTTAGTTTTGACAACTTGCATTTTCATTTTGTATAATGTAAATACATTCTTTATACTATAACAATTTCAAAGTATCGCTACAAGTAAATTAGAAATATGAAAAGTTTTACTAATACATGACATTCTTAATTTTATCAGTTAGAATATAAATGGCTATTAAAGTAGAAGATACAAATATCATTAACAGTTACTTAATGAAAACTAACATTACAAGTGAATAATATTTTTAGTAATAAATAAATCATGCGTTACAAAATACATTAAAACAGAATTTAAAAATTGTATTATAAAAAACTATATTATCACAAAAATATTTAATGTGTTTTACTTTGTTTACTTATACCTTTTATGCTAGTTTTACAATTTAAATTGGTACGCTTCCTATGAACTGAAATTCTGAACAATCTATGATTCTAATTATTTTATTCGTTCACATGTATAACATGTTCGAATAATATGTGAGTGTACTAAAATAAACCCTGACCAACTTTGTTGGGATCCAATAAATATTTCGTTTGCTACACAATCCTTGGTTATTTGTTTTTCGTACTATTTATTTTTATTGGATTATCTGTTTTGCAAATTCAAAACACTTAATGTGAACGTTTTAAAATAGTTGTTAAATGTTTCGAAACTTGTTAAAAGTTGTGAACTGCTACATAATTTGTTTAAAGTAACTATGCTTTTTTCCTAACCTTTCTTCTTTTTCTTATTTGGTTTCAAGTTCGTTTATTCTCTGCTATTTTTTCTATACTATTGCTATTCTATTAATTTCTTTGTTGTTGGTTGGCCTTTAACTTCGATTTGTAACAATTAACTATCTAAATGCTATCTTTTGCTATTCTTTGTTGAATAAAACTGCATTAACTATTTCTATGCTATCGTTTGTTTAATAATTGGCTTAATTAAATATACCTTTTCCTAACCTAACTTTACTAGATTTCTTTATTTCGATTAATTATGTATATTTCTTAATCTCTGCTATATTGTTTGTCTGATAAAGTTCTGATGCTTTGAGTCATAAGCTGTTCTAAACCTTTTTCTAACCTTTTATTTTTTTTTCTTATTCGATTTTTGCTAAATTATTTCTTCTTTGATATGTTTTCTTTACTATGTTATTTTTATTAATTTGTGTTTCTATTTACTACTACTTTGTTCTTTTTATTGCGAATGTTATTTTGAAATGATTGTGATTTTATTCTTTGGAATGTTCACATCGGATATGTTCATTTTTCAAATATGAAATAATACTATCAGTGAAAATTAAATATTCGGAAACATTCGGTTAAGTTTGGGAAACTTCGTGAATGTAGTAAGAAATCACCGCAATTTAATATAATTTAAATAATATATGATTTTAAAATAGTATTATTACTAATTACTTTATAAAATATTTTCCTTGATACATGATTTAATCCGACTGGGTACGAGACTTTGAACTAAGTGTGTTTGGGTTAGAGATTACATTTCCGAAAGTATAAATACGGCGCAGCAAGCCGCGGCGGTTCACTATAGGAGAAGGACTGCTGCAGTGAAGACGTTCCTGTTTGTACGCTGTGTGCTGCAATTGCAAAACAGTTAGATTAATATTACAGGATTTTGCCATTTAGTGTTATCGGAAACTAAGTGAATTTGACGATTCTGTAAACTCAAAAACTTACTGAGTCAAAGTTATCAGGATCTGTTGATAAATATTTAATCATATTTTGATAAACAGTGCTAGTATAGGATTGCTATTTTAAAAAGTATCGAGAATCTTCGGCAAACTTCGTGTTGAATTCTTGGAATTGAATAGAATTCTCGGAATTTATAATAGTTACGTCTATATAAGAGTGGGAAAATTGCACGGTCAGTTAGTAGTAAAAATCAATGAAAAAAGTGAAGACGTCCCTGATTGTAGTCATCGTGTTGTGATCAACAGTATTATTGCGGGACATTGCGAATTGTTGTTGGCGGAAAGTACTGACGGATTTGCCGATAAAGTTAAACATTGTGTTCGGTAAATTGAAAAATTAAGTTGCTGATTTGAAGCACGGAAACTTTTCATTATATCATTAGTGCAAAATTGTGTAAGAATATTTAGAAAGTTCTATCGAAAAACTAAAACTACGTATTTTATTTAAACAGTGCTTGAAGACTGAAAAAAATGGAAGCGCGCAATGTTATTTCCACCATGCTGGCAGCCCAGGAAGCTCGCAGCTATGACAATGCCGAAGAAGTGTTTTTTACGTGGGAAGTGTTGACACAATGCCATGCTACGGGTGTGAGGGTAAACACTCTGTCATATGTAAAGTTATTGCAAGCGGTATTTGTGCACTTTGGCTGTGTGCCAGCTATTGTATTGAAGAGTTGCAAGTCCGCAAAGGATATTGTTGATTTGTATCGTGTGGGCTTCTTTCGTCAAGACAATATGCTGGAAGCAGCGCGTGAAAAATTTAGGGAATTTGTGTCTGCAGGGAAGACTACGGGCTTAACTGCTGATGATTCCGACGAGTTATTGGGTGTTCTTCCGGGAGCTAGTACGAGTTCTGCACCAGAACATAGTACATGTTCTACATTGTATGGTGCAGGCAAACGGGATTATTTTCGCATTATTAATAGTAGAACTAAGCACTATCCTTATTTTGGTCTGCGTGGAAAGGAAGTTACCATTGAGCGTATGCGCACTACTGGAATTGAAGACCCGCAAACATATATTCGCTCATTATTTGAATTTGTACAAGAGCATACGCTAAATGACGTCGATGATGATATGTACATTGGTATTACTATTGAAAGTTCTGCGTCGAAATTAAACAAACCGGTGTACATGACATGGCGTCCTAAGAAGGAATTGAACCCCAATATATTGTTTCATACAGTTGAAAATGTTTTAAATAGTAATGAACATTTTCTTTTTGGGAAGAAGGTAAATTTTAAGATCCATATTGCTAATCCACGTAAGGGAAGGGGTCGAACCCGTGGATCGGCCAAATATGAGGATTATGCAACTCTTTTGGAAAAGTGTACCATCCCAATGGAGAAAAATGTCTATTGTCTTCCTAAGGCTATCATCCTCGGAATGGGTAGGGCTGATCAGCGTCGTAACTACGTGTACGAGCTAAAGAATCACCCTGAGCGATTGTTAAAGCAGGCCAAGGATTTGTGCGATGATGCTGATGTTACCATTGAGCATCAAAATGGGTGCACTATTACTGATGCGAAGAAGTTCCAAAACAAACTAACCCCCGAATATCAAATTGTCATTTATGAGAAGAACAAACTGACTCGGGAATATAATATAATATATCCGGGAATTCATGCAAGCAAACAAATCTTAATATTGTATACAGAAGGACATTATGAGCTGATTACCAATATTACTACACTTTTGGACAAGTACAATTATTGTCACTATTGTCTGCAAGGATATAATAATGTACAATGTCATAAGTGTGCATATAAGTGTCCTGCGTGTGGAAAATATCATGAGCCTTGTGGTGACGATATTAAACGCGAGTGTAATGATTGTTTACGACTGTTTCCTTCGCAAGAGTGTTTTGCCAATCATAAAAACGTAATTGCGCGCGGTAAGACAATGTGTGAATTAAAGAAAGTTTGTCCCAATTGTGGTGATATGTTCGATATGCGAAACAGGAAGTCTGAACACAAATGTGGTGAACATTTCTGCAAAGCATGCTACATGCATGTGGATGGTGACCATATTTGTTTTGTTCAGGCTGCCAAAGTTGAGCATGTCGACACATTTTTGTACATTGTTTTTGACGTGGAGACGATGCTATTACCCAAGAATGAACGGGGAGAACGAGAACATTGCGTGAATTTCGTGAACTGTATTAATATTTGCCATAAATGCAAAGACACAAAGTTGGATGATCCATGCTTTGTGTGTGGAGATAAAAATGGATCCCGTAAGTTTGATTTCCAGGATATTGACGGATTTATTAGTCACGTGCTAATAAGTCGGCCAATGTTCAAAAAGATCATAGTACTTTCTCATAATGGAAGTAACTATGATATGCAGTTCTGTGCAAGAACCTTAATAGAAAAACATGATCTTGTACCTGATGTAATAATGACGGGCCAAAAAATTGTAGAAATGAGACTTGGAAATAAAATCTATTTCCGTGACACATATTTGTATATGGGAGTCAGATTGTCCCGGCTCCCTGAAGCATTAGGTTTATCTGGCAATTTGCGAAAGGGATATTTCCCATATTTATTTAACACATCCGAAAATCAAAATTATGTAGGCAAAATTCCGTCTTTAGAGTATTTTGATGCAGACAGTCTCAGCCCAAAAGAACGGGGACAATTAATCGCCTGGCACCAAGAACGTGCTTTAAGCGGCGAGGAGTATGATCTCCAATACGAGATGATGGAATACTGTAGGAATGACGTTAAGATTCTTGCAGAGGCTGTGATTAAGTTTTCGAACTTAATCGAGGAAAAAACGAATGGTATCCAGTGTTTTATTTCCTCCCCTACAATTGCAAGTTTGGCAATTCTAACTTATCGGTCCTTATATTTACCAAATGAGGTCATTCCAATTATTCCGCCTTATGGGTTCGATCATCGTGACCGGCAAAGTCTAAAAGCTTTGTATTGGTTACGGTATTTAGAACGTACCAAAGGTAATAAAATTGAACATTCAGGGAATGGATTGGAAAGGCGTATTGGTAAATATAAAGTCGATGGTTATGATAGCAAAACAAATACAGTTTATGAATTTCATGGGTGTTTTTTCCACGGGTGTAACCGCTGTTTTACAACATTGCGCCACGTCAATCTCGATTCTGCCTCTAAGGATAGTGCATCCCTACAAGACCGCTTCGAAAAGACCATCATAAAAGCTAATTACCTCAAGAAACGAGGTGTTAATCTCGTTGAAATGTGGGAATGTGATTGGGACCACATGGTGAAGAATAACAAGAGTTTGCAAGAGTTTATTAAAACTCAATGTAATGATCTTGATCACCTTGTACCCAAGGACGGTTTTCATGGTGGTCGGACGGAGTGTTTCAATGCTTTGTACGAATGTACTTCCGATGAGTTCATTGCATATTATGATGTAACATCATTGTATCCTTGGGTAATGGCACGTAAACCAATGCCCGTAGGTAAACCAAAAATATACAAGGGGCCGGACTTCCCAGATGTGGGAAGTATCAATGGGCTAGTCAAATGCACCGTTTTGCCTCCAAATGATCTATTTTTTCCGGTGCTCCCATATACGTGTAACGGTCGACTTATGTTTGGCTTATGTCGCACGTGTATGGAAGAAGGTATCAATGATTGCACGCATTGCGACGCCGAGCGTGCCTTAACAGACACATATTGCACCCCAGAACTTCATAAAGCGTTAAAGGCCGGATATAAAATTCTGCAAATAATTGAAGTATGGGAATTCGAACTGTTCGGTTCTGAGGATGGTAATTCGTGTAGTTTGTTCCGCGACTACGTGAATTCCTTTCTTCAAATGAAACAGGAATCTTCAGGATTTCCTGCTTGGTGCAAAACCAAAGGAGACAAACATAAATACATAGCAGATTATTATGCCCATGAAGGCATAGAGTTAATGGAGGATAATATTGGATTGAACCCTGGTCTGAGGTATATCTCCAAGATATTCCTCAACTCGCTTTATGGGAAATGGGGACAAAGAACGGACTTGTCGCAATCTGTAATTGTTAATACACCGGAAAAATTTTTGTATTATCTATGGGCACCACAATACGAAGTACAAAGCGTATTACCCGTTGGAGATAAACATCTTATTCTTACTTTTCATAATACGGAAAATAAGAATAAACCCTGGAAATTTTCAAACGTTGTTCTTGCGGCGTTCATTACGTCATGGGCGCGGTTAAAACTGTATGACTTGATGACAAGTGTAGGGCGTGATAAGGTGTTGTATTGTGATACTGATAGCATCATGTTTGTACAACGCCGTGATGAGAAATCTCCGCTTACATTAGGGCCTTATCTGGGTGAACTTACCGATGAAGTAAAAGACGGGTGGGAAATAGACAAATTTATAGGTCTGGGGCCAAAAAATTATGCGTATAGGTTGAAAGAAATTGGGACGGGAAATTTTGATTATGTGTATAAAATTCGGGGTATCACTTTGGATTATAGAACACGCGAAGAAATTAATTTTGAGCATTTCTATAACCTGGTTCGTGGAAAAATTGAAAGGAAAACAATAAACATCCCAGGTAGGATTACCCGTAAGCAGGGATTTGTCATCGTTTCGCGTCCTGAAACAAAGACCCATCAAATGGTATCCAACAAAAGACGTCGATTAAATCCTGACAGCATGACTGACTACAGGACATTACCCTTTGGGTACCGCGCATAATGGTTGGCAAATGTGTGAATGTGTGAGTGCATGAATGCGATGTAGATATTTGTATATATCTTGTTACTATGTAATAAAATGAACATATAAAAACTGTAAATAAAATAAATGAATGAATGAGGAAAATGTAAATAATGGTATAAATGAAAGGAAACACGTAACAATTATACACTGTATCATGTTATTCCCGGGTATGTTATGTTATCAAATTCTTTAAATCTTTCATGACCCCTCACGCCCTAAGATCTACGGCTTCAAGTGTAAATAATATTTTTCAAATAATTTATATTGTAAACAGTATTTATATATTAGGTATATCGTATTTTAAGTCATTTGTATCTTATTGTAAATAGTTTTCATATATTATATTGTAAATAGTTTTTCATAATATGTATATTGTATATAGAATATTTCAAAGCTTAAATTATTTTGTTAATTCAAATCAAGTATAAACAAACCTATGTAAACAAATATAGATCAATATATAAATCTTGTATATATACCGCTTTCCCTATTTTCAAAATACTTTATTTTTTTCTTATTATATGTTTACAATTTTTTTATTTTTTTATCATATATACAATTTTTTTTATCATCTTTTTTTTCTTAAATTTTCAATAAATTTTTTTTAAAACTTACATCCCTGCATTTTATTTCTACATCCTATAAAATTAAAAAGGTACTTAATACAAATAGTATGTGTATTCTGTATAAGATAAAGGAAGAATACATATGCTTCATATACTATTATATAAACTTATTTACGTACATTAATAACATAAGTATGTGTATTCTGTATAAGATAAAGGAAGAATACATATACTTCTTATGCATAAAATAGAGTATCAGTTATCGTATTAAAGGCATGATATTCTGTTTAATTTTTAAATTATAATACCAAAATTATTACATTATTATTTTATTAAAAGTAACTGATATTCTATTACATCATAGTTTATCATCAAGCACAAAGATTCAACTCAGAATCTTTCCTATATCGTGTATGAAGTATTCGTCAAAGAAGAAATGAAACCAACCAATCAGGAAAACGAATTTTGGCGCCAAGAATAAATGTGAGTAAGGTAAGTAAGTAAACACCACTACAAGGTAATGACGTCACGTGTATGATCAGACGCGATTACATTAATTCTACGAAATCATATGTAATTGAATAAATTAATAGGTATTTGATTAAAGGGG
This sequence comes from Thermobia domestica, assembly GCF_964235325.1. NCBI lineage: Eukaryota > Metazoa > Arthropoda > Insecta > Zygentoma > Lepismatidae > Thermobia > Thermobia domestica. The sequence continues at coordinate 185,648,586 of NC_137460.1, read as the reverse complement.
TAATCATTTTGATA